>NW_027506972.1:0-32500 GCF_052324685.1 Brachyhypopomus gauderio | reverse complement strand
CATGGTGTAGTAGGTGTAGTAGTGGTCATGGTGTAGTAGGTGTAGTAGTGGTCATGGTGTAGTAGTGGTCATGGTGTAGGAGTGGTCATGGTGTAGGAGTGGTCATGGTGTAGTAGTGGTCATGGTGTAGTAGGTGTAGTAGTGGTCATGGTGTAGTAGTGGTCATGGTGTAGTAGGTGTAGTAGTGGCCATGGTGTAGTAGTGGTCATGGTGTAGTAGGTGTAGTAGTGGTCATGGTGTAGTAGGTGTAGTAGTGGCCATGGTGTAGTAGTGGTCATGGTGTAGTAGGTGTAGTAGTGGCCATGGTGTAGTAGTGGTCATGGTGTAGTAGTGGCCATGGTGTAGTAGGTGTAGTAGTGGCCATGGTGTAGTAGTGGTCATGGTGTAGTAGGTGTAGTAGTGGTCATGGTGTAGTAGGTGTAGTAGTGGCCATGGTGTAGTAGTGGTCATGGTGTAGTAGGTGTAGTAGTGGCCATGGTGTAGTAGTGGTCATGGTGTAGTAGTGGTCATGGTGTAGTAGGTGTAGGAGTGGTCATGGTGTAGTAGTGGTCATGGTGTAGGAGTGGTCATGGTGTAGTAGGTGTAGTAGTGGTCATGGTGTAGTAGGTGTAGTAGTGGTCATGGTGTAGGAGTGGTCATGGTGTAGGAATGGTCATGGTGTAGTAGGTGTAGTAGTGGTCATGGTGTAGTAGTGGTCATGGTGTAGTAGGTGTAGGAGTGGTCATGGTGTAGTAGTGGTCATGGTGTAGTAGGTGTAGTAGTGGTCATGGTGTAGGAGTGGTCATGGTGTAGTAGGTGTAGTAGTGGTCATGGTGTAGTAGTGGTCATGGTGTAGTAGGTGTAGTAGTGGTCATGGTGTAGGAGTGGTCATGGTGTAGTAGGTGTAGTAGCGGTCATGGTGTAATAGTGGTCATAGTGTAGTAGGTGTATTAGTAGTCATGGTGTAGTAGTGGTCATGGTGTAGTAGGTGTAGTAGTGGTCATGGTGTAGGAGTGGTCATGGTGTAGGAGTGGTCATGGTGTAGGAGTGGTCATGGTGTAGTAGTGGTCATGGTGTAGTAGGTGTAGTAGTGGTCATGGTGTAGTAGTGGTCATGGTGTAGTAGGTGTAGTAGTGGTCATGGTGTAGTAGTGGTCATGGTGTAGTAGGTGTAGTAGTGGCCATGGTGTAGTAGTGGTCATGGTGTAGTAGGTGTAGTAGTGGTCATGGTGTAGTAGGTGTAGTAGTGGCCATGGTGTAGTAGTGGTCATGGTGTAGTAGTGGCCATGGTGTAGTAGTGGTCATGGTGTAGTAGGTGTAGTAGTGGTCATGGTGTAGTAGGTGTAGTAGTGGTCATGGTGTAGTAGTGGTCATGGTGTAATAGGTGTAGGAGTGGTCATGGTGTAGTAGTGGTCATGGTGTAGGAGTGGTCATGGTGTAGTAGTGGTCATGGTGTAGTAGGTGTAGTAGTGGTCATGGTGTAGGAGTGGTCATGGTGTAGTAGGTGTAGTAGTGGTCATGGTGTAGTAGTGGTCATGGTGTAGTAGGTGTAGTAGTGGCCATGGTGTAGTAGTGGCCATGGTGTAGTAGTGGTCATGGTGTAGTAGGTGTAGGAGTGGTCATGGTGTAATAGGTGTAGTAGTGGTCATGGTGTAGGAGTGGTCATGGTGTAGTAGTGGTCATGGTGTAGTAGGTGTAGTAGTGGTCATGGCGTAGTAGTGGTCATGGTGTAGTAGGTGTAGTAGTGGTCATGGTGTAGGAGTGGTCATGGTGTAGGAGTGGTCATGGTGTAGTAGTGGTCATGGTGTAGTAGATGTAGTAGTGGTCATGGTGTAGGAGTGGTCATGGTGTAGTAGGTGTAGTAGTGGTCATTGTGTAATAGGTGTAGGAGTGGTCATGGTGTAGTAGTGGTCATGGTGTAGTAGGTGTAGTAGTGGTCATGGTGTAGTAGTGGTCATGGTGTAGTAGGTGTAGTAGTGGTCATGGTGTAGTAGTGGTCATGGTGTAGTAGGTGTAGGAGTGGTCATGGTGTAGTAGTGGTCATTTTGTAGGAGTGGTCATGGTGTAGGAGTGGTCATGATGTATTTGTGGTCATGGTGTAGTAGGTGTAGTAGTGGTCATGGTGTAATAGGTGTAGGAGTGGTCATGGTGTAGTAGTGGTCATGGTGTAGTAGGTGTAGTAGTGGTCATGGTGTAGGAGTGGTCATGGTGTAGTAGTGGTCATGGTGTAGTAGGTGTAGGAGTGGTCATGGTGTAGTAGTGGTCATGGTGTAGTAGGTGTAGTAGTGGTCATGGTGTAATAAGTGTAGTAGTGGTCATGGTGTAGTAGGTGTAGTAGTGGTCATGGTGTAGTAGTGGTCATGGTGTAGGAGTGGTCATGGTGTAGTAGTGGTCATGGTGTAGTAGGTGTAGTAGTGGTCATGGTGTAATAAGTGTAGTAGTGGTCATGGTGTAGTAGGTGTAGTAGTGGTCATGGTGTAGTAGTGGTCATTGTGTAATAGGTGTAGGAGTGGTCATGGTGTAGTAGTGGTCATGGTGTAGTAGGTGTAGTAGTGGTCATTGTGTAATAGGTGTAGGAGTGGTCATGGTGTAATAGTGGTCATGGTGTAATAGGTGTAGTAGTGGTCATGGTGTAATAGGTGTAGTAGTGGTCATGGTGTAGTAGTGGTCATGGTGTAATAGGTGTAGGAGTGGTCATGGTGTAATAGTGGTCATGGTGTAGGAGTGGTCATGGTGTAGTAGTGGTCATGGTGTAGTAGGTGTTGTAGTGGTCATGGTGTAGTAGTGGTCATGGTGTAGTAGTGGTCATGGTATAGTAGTGGTCATGGTGTAGTAGTGGTCATGGTGTAGTAGGTGTAGTAGTGGTCATGGTGTAGTAGGTGTAGGAGTGGTCATGGTGTAGTAGGTGTAGGAGTGGTCATGGTGTAGGAGTGGTCAAAGCCCTAAATGGAAACACCAGTGTTTGATGCCCCAGGCTGATGTCTTTGTTTAGTCTTTTAATGATTATTCTGTCCATTTGGTGTTGCTTTTACAATGACGCTCTATATGGTACAATTACACACAGAATAAGAAAGCACAATGTCCAGCATTAAACCTGGGCAGTCTAAAATGGCTGTGGGGATCAGCAGGAAGTATCTGATTGAAGGTCACATCAACATCTCTGGGATTGTGTTCAGAAGACTGGTGAAGAGTGAAATAGCATTAGATTTTAGGATTGATTACGTCACAAATTACGTGAAAATATTTGGGGTTACAGTGATGGATTGTGCACTGTAAAAAAGAAAAAAGAGGTGGTTTTTGGTGATTTTTAAAAGATTTTAGTCTTTTTTGTAATTGTAAATTTGCATATTGATTTTTTACAAGTTTTTTGTAAGTCACTCCCTCTCCATCTCTCTCTCTCTCCTTCGTACCCTTTTCCCTCTTTTTCTCTATCCTGTTGTGTCTTACGAGTCATATATTCTCTTTTAGGCCTTTCTTTTGTTCTTTGTCTCTTTTGTTACTGCTTTGAGGCCCTCATCTCTGGGAGTTGATCTCTCCGTCTCTGGTAATTTCTCTCTCTGGTAGTTTCTTTCTCTGTATCTGGTAGATTCTGTATCTGGTAGTTTCTCTCTCTCTGTTTCTCTTTGGTAGTTTCTCTCTCTCTCTCTGTCTCTAGTAGTTTCTCTCTCTGTCTCTGGTAGTTTCTCTCTGTCTCTGGCAGTTTCTCTCTCTCTGTTTCTCTCTGTCTCTGGTAGTTTCTGTGTCTCTGTTTCTCTCTGTCTCTGGTAGTTTCTCTCTCTGTCTCTGTTTCTCTCTGTCTCTGGTAGTTTCTCTCTCTGTCTCTGTTTCTCTCTGTCTCTGGTAGTTTCTCTCTCTGTCTCTGTTTCTCTCTGTCTCTGGTAGTTTCTCTTTCTGTCACACACTTTCTCTCACACTCTCTCTCTTCTTCTTTCTCTCCTACAATGATCTGAAAAAGGGAGTGAGATATTTGTCTGCATGTTGGCAAGGTTGCTCAGCAAAATGTGTGTGCGTCAGGGAGGAAGAGAGAGACACAGAGTTGGTGCATATATGCCTGGGCATATATATATATATATATATATATGTGTGTGTGTGTGTGTGTGTGCGTGTATGTCTGTGTGTGTGTGTGTGTGTATGTCTGTGTGTGTGTGTATGTGTGTATGTCTGTGTGTGTGTGTATGTGTGTATGTCTGTGTGTGTGTGTGTGTGTATGTTTATGTTAAAGAGGGTTTTACTGTGGGTGACTTCATGGCCTCATCTCATGAGGTCAAATTGAGCATTGAATGAAGGCTCACATTTCTCAGAGTGGTGTGTGTGTGTGTGTGTGTTTGGCTGGAATATTACATTTGTTATGGGGTGCGGGCGGGTGCCAGTAAAATGTCTCATCCTGGTTTCAGAATGAGGTGATCACTGGGTGCTGAATTCCAATCAGCAGTATGTTATCAGGGTTAAACTCTGAAAAACCCTGGGTCCTGTCTTTGGGGTGTGTAGAGTGGAGAATAGCCTTGGTGTAAGTGTGTGTGTGTGTGTGTGTGTGTAGTGTAGAACAGTATTACTTGGTGTGTGTTACTTGCATTACAGCGTTACTTGGTGTGTATGTGTTACTTGTATTACAGCATTGGTGTGTGTGTCTGTGTTGCATTACTTGGTATGTTACCTGGGGCTCCATTGCGTTCCTTGGCAGGATAGTTTCCCATGATGCAAATCTGTTGATGTCTTCCCTGTGAGGTCAAACATGTTACTGGTTTCCCAGAGAATTTACAACAGAGTCAGTAACCCTGACATGTAATTTGTCACAAGGCTGGAGGAAGTTTCTGGAAGCGTTGAAGGACATGTCTCGAATCTATGTGTGTCAAGTGTTAAAAATGTTCAAAAACAGTGGTTTCAGTATAATGATACGGATTTAAACAATGTGGTGTTAAAACACACTGGCAGCTTTAGGGAAAACAGGGAAGGAAGATTTGTGTGCGTTTGATTAAGTTAAACTAATCTATTAAACTATTTAACTATAAGTTAAACAGATAACACATTAACTAACCAAATCCCAGACTTTTTCTCCCTCTATTACAAGCATGGACACGCACAGACACAGTACACAGTTCGTAAGTTTAACCCAGATATGATTCATCCTTATCAGGAACACTGATCATTTTCTATTGAATCAGTATCTCTGTGTCCAAGTTCTCTCTCCACGTCGGGCTCAGGGTTCGCTGAGGGAATGTTGGTGATGTTGCTACACGACCACTCGTGTTGTGGTTGGGGGGGGCGTGTCAGTGGGAGTGGGAGGGGTCTGAATGCGGAAGGAAGCATGCTGCCAGCCTTTCTGGGGGAGATTTGAATGAGACTGGCTGAATTTGCATAGAGATGCAAAGGTGGACGACCACGTTTGAACACTGACCCACTCCTGGACGCAGCCACTGACAGACGAACACTGACTCACAGTTAATGCTGATCTACAATCAGCTACCCACAATCAAATATTAATTTCATGCGTTCTAAAATAATTAAAAGGCTGCCTAGCATGATGGACTGGACTAAAGTGTCTTGGACTGCACAAGTATCAGACAATTAGGCTGAAATCGATCCTGTCAGTTAAACTACATATTCAGAATGTTAATGTGTTTGTGCCTTAAAATATCAAAGTTCCTGTCAGACAAGTCTTGTAGACGGTTCCTTGGCGATGCCCAGCCCAGCCGTGCCGTTAAAAACACTCCGACTCGCTGCAGGGGTGGGGAGTCTGATCACAACCACAGTCATGCTAAAAACATTTCAAAAAGACATCCGATATGGTTTATGAGCAGCACTGGCTGAAACTCCAAATATCCAACATATCCAACATTATCTCCCATTTAGCACTGATCAATAGCACTAACTAACAAACAAATAATAACAAATAAGGAAACAAAGACATGAGCATATGAATGAACGAGCACCGAGAGGGCCACGCGCCAGGCAGCCCAGCTCGGGCACGAGCAGGAGGGGGTGCGCGCTCCCGTGCTGCAGGGCTGAAGTGTCGCAACTTCAAGCACAAACACACTTAAAACTTAATGAGCTGAAGCAGCTACGTGTGCGCAGGAAAACCAGTAAACGCATAACAGCCTCATGCAACGAAACCTTTGATTTTAGTGCCCACTTTGTGACAAAGTGTGTTTCTTATATATAGTCCAACATACAGTAACTGGGAAGCAATAAATGACAGAACCTCTTTTAACCAAAACGGAGTGTGGCCCATAATATAAAATTTAAGCAGAACATTTATAAAAGGTCAAAATGAGATAACGCCTCTTTAATAACGCACACATACGCCTAACTTAAGTCATAAAACAAGTTCATTACTAACCTTTTCGAGGAGGTATCCAACCAGTTTCTACACGCGTCTGTCTGCGGACGTCCAGCGCGCATCTCCAGTTGAACTGCAGCCCAGTCGGAACCGCCCCGTGGGTGTCCGGCTCACTCGGGCCCGCCGCGCACTGCAGCTGCTCGGCGGAGAGTTGTGAACACTTCTGAGGGGAGAGAGCGGGTTGTAATCTCGCCTGAAGTGCAGGAGTGAAATTTGTTGCCGTGCGCCCTCATTAGGGGATGAGGGAAACCACAGGATGGAGGAGGGAAGCTCTCACACCCGGCAGAACCTTCACCACGGACCGGGTCGGCCTTAGCGAAAATTACACCTTCTGATGGCAAAACTAAATGGACTAGAAGCACAGTTACTGTATGTTGGTCTTTCTCCGACCTGTACTGAAGACGCCGGTGTCGTGCTCACGTTTCGTGCTCACTTTGCTTCATTTCTACCTTCACGTGAAACTCTTAAAAATTGAGCTATTAATGTAGTTGTCAACAGAGGGCGCAGTTGCATTAGAATGGACTGTGTCGACTGCGCATGTGCGGTAAAGGTACCAGACTACAGACGATTAGAAATACCCACGACCAGTCTTCGCGTAAGTAACAAGACACACACTTGAGTAATGAATTTCTGTCTTGAACCTTTTTTTATTGTTGTATTTTTGACAGCACACAAGGAAAGCATACAACAACCTATTTGGAAAAAAGAAATGAAAAAAAGTAATGAAATTTTACACTGGGATGCTTTTCAGAAAATCTCCTACATTAAGGTGCTTTGTGTTTGTCCCTTTGCCACGAGAGAGAGAGAGAGAGAGGGGGGGGGATGTAGAAGAGGAGGGGAGGAATAGAGAGAGACAGAGAGAAGTGGAATACAGGTTCATTCAACAGACTATAAAAATGAGATGAATTTGGTTTGTTTAAATCACCAGTGTGCAACCCATAAAGTGAACAAAGTGTTCTCTGTACAGGCAGCCTACATAAACGACTGTCACTTCTTTAGAAAGAAATCCCATAATCCTCGTCTCTGTCATGCTTAAGCGCTCTCAGTATGGGTCTGTGCATTGAGTTCTTCTGGCCACCAGCACATCAGGCACTGACTGGTACTCAATTTCAGGCACTGACTGGTGCTCAATTTCAGGCACTGACTGGTACTCAATTTCAGGCACTGACTGGTACTCAATTTCAGGCACTGACTGGTGCTCTGTGCAATTTCATTTTCATACAGTGCTGGAGTGACCAAAAAGCAATAATGTTTACCACTGCGTTTCATTATACCATGCCCTATTATATCCTCAGGGATCTGACCATTCAACGCATCTGTTCTTGACCTGACCTGACCTGACCTGAGTGCCCCCTACACACATGAAAAATCAGATTGGAGTAACTGTTGACAAAGACATAGTTCATAAAATAAGATATGATAAGACCTACACTGGAGAAATGTGTATGTATCTAAAATGTTTCTATGACTAAAAACAACACAGATTCTTTGCTGGGAATCTCTTTTTCATCTAGAACTTAAAGCCTCAGGGCTGAAAAAAGGCAAACTGTAACTAGAACCAGCCTCGTTAAGAAAATCTTCCCACACAGAGTGATCATAGCTCTGGTGTGACCCTGTCACAGTAAGGTATGCATTCATCAAAACATGTGTTGATGGGAAATACCTGATGTGTTGAGTTTGAGTTCATGTCACTTTGGAAGTGCTTTGGTCTGCTCTGTACACACACCGTGTTCTGCGGACTCGTTTAAGCACTCAGGGACCTCTTGACCTCCGCTAGCCAGTTGTGTTTCAGCCTCACCTGTGATTGGTCAAGTACTCATGCATATTCAGTAGGTACGCTACTCAGCAGGGTGTTAAAAAAAGAAACATTGGCTCAATACTACTGAACAAACACTCGACTGGTCCATTCAACTCAAATGGATTTGAAGAGCCCTCACTAAAGAATCCAGGACCATGAGCAAAACCAGGGTAAAGGCAGGGGGCGGAACTCTGGGGAGCAAGGGGCGAGGCCCTAAGGAGCAAGGGGCGGGGCCCTAGGGAGCAGGGGTTGTGACTAACAAATATTTATTAGATGTTACTGAGTGAATCGTTCTAGTCAGTCTTAACACCAGGATGTTTGGAAATGCATCACAGTGTTCTGTCCAACTGTCGACGACACCTGCCTGGTGTACTTGACCAGGTGGGGGCGCTGTTCCCTGCACCACTGAGGTGGAAACAGTCATTGAGAGCTGTAATTCCACATCCTGACACCACTGGCAATGCATCCAGCAGTCAGGCCTCATCTTCATGGCCTGGGGGTGTGTGTGTATGAGTGTGTGTATGAGTGTGTGTGTGTGAGTGTGTGGCTATACATAAATACACTCTGTCTTACTTTAGCAGTGGATATACTTCAGTGCAAAACAAGACATCTATTTTTGTGAATATTGGACAAGGATATGCATTGTCATATCAGAGACTCAGCAGTAAATCACAGGCGGTTAAGTGCTGCTCCCGCTGCTGAGGTGAATCCTGTAAGCGCTCCGTCAGTGGGGGGACGACGTGTTCTTGAGAAAACAATGATGCATTCAGATGCAGATTCAGCGACATGCAGAGGTGTGAAAACCCAGAGGAGGAGAAGCATTTGAAGACATGGCTGTGTGGGAGGAGGTGTGTGTGTGTGTGTGTGTGTGTGTGTGTGTGTGGCATAGTGAGTGTCTCTTCACGTATGTGTCTCCTCACGTGTGTGTGTCTCCACACGTGTGTGTCTCCTCACATGCTCGAACAATAGCTGTCCCTAAATTCCTCCACAGCTTTTATAAATGCGGCACTAATCAGTCCTGACAGCAATCAAATGCAGCTGTTCCTGCTCTCAGACCCAAATGTACTTGTGGACTTTGTAATCACAGCTGCTTGGCTCCGCCCATCTGCCGTTTGAGTCCTGGGTAAAGGGGTTTTGGAAAACCAACCCCTCCAGACCTCAACCGTTGTGGTCCCTGAATATGATGACATACAGCTGTTATGTTGACATACAGCTCCGATGCCCTGATACATTTCACGTGCTCCCACGATTCACACCTAGACGAACATTAAACAGCAAACAAGGTCGCCACTAGTGTGGAAGAGAAGGTACCTCAGACAGGAAGAAGAGGTGCGTTTACAGGACCTCAGACAGGAAGAAGAGGTGTGTTTACAGGACCTCAGACAGGAAGAAGAGGTGCGTTTACAGGACCTCAGACAGGAAGAAGAGGTGCGTTTACAGGACCTCAGACAGGAAGAAGAGGTGCGTTTACAGGACCTCAGACAGGAAGAAGAGGTGCGTTTACAGGACCTCAGACAGGAAGAAGAGGTGTGTTTACAGGACCTCAGACAGGAAGAAGAGGTGTGTTTACAGGACCTCAGACAGGAAGAAGAGGTGCGTTTACAGGACCTCAGACAGGAAGAAGAGGTGTTTTTACAGGACCTCAGACAGGAAGAAGAGGTGCGTTTACAGGACCTCAGACAGGAAGAAGAGGTGTGTTTACAGGACCTCAGACAGGAAGAAGAGGTGTGTTTACAGGACCTCAGACATGAAGAAGAGGTGCGTTTACAGGACCTCAGACAGGAAGAAGAGGTGTTTTTACAGGACCTCAGACAGGAAGAAGAGGTGCGTTTACAGGACCTCAGACAGGAAGCAGGAGTTCAGAGGGAGCAGATGATGTCATCTCAGGTGATGTCATGGCATTGTTTGTTTGTAATGTTTACTCCGATAGAGGAAGTATTGGGGCAGCCATGGTCCTGTGGTAGGGAACTGGTCTTGTGACCAGAGGGTTGTGGGTTTGATTCCCAGACCCGAGGCCATGACTGAAGTGCCCTTGAGCAAGGCACCTAACCCCAACTGCTCCCCGGGTGCCGGGCTAGGGCTGCCCACCGCTCTGGGCAGTTGTGCACCACAGCCCCCTAGTAATCACTACTGTGTGTGTGTGTGTGTTCTATCTGCACAGATGGGTAAAAAGCGGAGGACAAATTTTGATTGGTGAAAAAAAAAATCACAATTGACAAATATGGCACATTTACATTATTATTTTATTGTTCAGCTCTGTGTCTCTTCTGTACCTGTAGTCTCTGCGTAAGCTGTTTCAATGCAAACATGACAGTCTGGAAGTTTACAACAGATGAATACAAATACCTGAAGAAATTGGTACATTTCAGACTGAGGTCCCAAGATCTAAATCATTTTGTGTAACAACTAGACTTTTTGTGTGATTTTTGTCCTAGTGCTATGTCCTAGACCTAGTGTAGAGAATTTATACAAACACAACAGGAAAACAAAATGTCCATGAATATTCAAATACTAATTGGTGATTATCTAACTCACATATTCAAATACTAACTGGTGGTTAGCTAACTCACATATTCACATACTAACTGGTGGTTAGCTAAATCACATATTCAAATACTATCTGGTGGTTAGCTAACTCACATATTCAAATACTAACTGGTGGTTAGCTAAATCACATATTCAAATACTAACTGGTGGTTAGCTAACTCACAGAGCTGCAGGTAGCGTGCATACCCAGGTCTCCAGTAGGGAGGGAGTCCTGCAGTATCTAGAATGCTTCTGTAGTCAATGTGATGTCTGTAGTCTCTCTAACTCAGGCCAGGACTTCAGGGTTCCCCTGAGAGAGCTTCCCTGAAGATACACCTTAGTTGTGTGTCTATGTGAGGGCCACAGACTTATTTCCTTGTTATGCTAACTCACTGTGTATATCACCTGAGAGTAGAAGAAGAAAGTTCCTGACAGCCTTGGATTTGGGTTAGTGTTAGGGGTTAGGTGTTAGGGGTTAGGGTTGTGATCCATGGTCACAGTTGTGGAGGGGAATTGTGGGGGTGTAGTTGTGAGAAAAGCTGGCTGAGCTGGTGATGGTGGCATTCACGTGCTCCAGGGGTAAATCTCAGCTAGCAGAGCCCAGGACACAGCAGGACAAGGTGAAGCAGGGACAGGGAGGTCATCTGAACTGCTCTGAAGAGTTGAGCGTCTGTCAGCAGGCAGAGAGGTTGGAAAGCGTCTGGGCAGCGGTGGGTCACAGAGGCAGCAGTGAAGACAGGTCAGAGCAGACCACACGACTGAGGCCGTGAACGTGGCTGTGACTGAATAGCACAGAAGAACAGAGGTCAGCCACGTTTGACTTTGAGTGGCTCCGCCAGTCGCACGGAAGTGGGCGGGGACCGTACTGCGTGCAGGTGTTGGGCTGGTCCCATCACACAGTCACACCTGTAAACATCACTTTCTTGCCTCATAGAGAAACCTCTGCTCTGCAGTAATGTGTCCGGAAGCAGCTGGTGCACAGATCAGATTCTGTTTTGTATGCTGCTCCCTCATTCCTGCCCAGACGTCGAATCCCCCCAAGACTGAGGCTTCGCCATTGGGTTTTAATATAACATAGTACAGCCTCTCCGCTCTTGGTCTAATACTTCCCATTTCCTGAGCTCTGCTTCTGCATGCTAATACCCTGGGCTCCGAGGGCGGGGCCTCCAGTCATTCACACTCCCAGCTCTGAAGTTCTCCTTTGGGGTGTTAATATACTTGTATCTGGGTCGTCGCCTGGGACACTGATAAGACCTGAAATGAGGACTGAGTGTAGACTGTCCTTCACAGAAAATGCTAAGTGCTGAAATGTGCCATGTAACAGTGCAGACTATCCATTAAACACATTAACGTACTTTACAGGTTAGGACCGATATCTTGAAACCTTTTATTTGTTTTCTGTGAAGCCAGTGAAGATTGTGCAGGACGGGGTGAAGTAAAACACGTCAGAAGTAAAAATAAATGCTAAACTTGTAAATGGCTTTAGAAATGCCTTAATTGAAGATGTGAATATGTAAATGACTCGTAAGGCATTAATCCCTAATGTGATATTTCAGTTTAGGTCTTGTAGCTTTCATGGGTTGGAGATTGGTGGTGAGGGGTTATTAGTGAAACTCACGGTTCTCTGTCTCCTTACCAAAATGTCCCATGCAATTACATACAGACACATTTAAGACAATGTAGCCTAGTGACCGATTGCATTTATTCTTCCTGATTCTTAGAACGACCTCAATATATTCAAGCCAAGGGTGGATATTGTACCAGTTTGCCATAACTGAATTCTCTGGCCACCCAGAGCCGGGCCTTTAATAGACCACGGGTGCTTGTGCACGCTGTAGACCAGTTGATGTTTCCCGGTGTACTATAGTGAGTCCACGAAGCCGAGCCCCTCAGTCAGCATATCGATTGTGTGAAATTCAAAGGCAACTAATTAGACTGTACCGGCTGAAGTCTGCAGTTTGTTTAGCTCCAACAGTCAGGAGGGAGTGTCACTGACAGTTGAAGCATGAAGTAGATTTAATGATAAAAAAACAGGTATAGATCAGAGGAAGGAGTATTTGTGTAATAAGCTCCCCAAGACAGGTGAATTAATAAAAGCAAAACAAGCCATGTAAAGAGGCTGGTTTCAGTCTGTTGTTCAGATGAACTATTTTAAGTCTGGTCCTCTTCTGACTCCAATAGCACTTTTTCATAATAGCAGTCATGGTGCACGAGTAAAAGTAACAGCCCTGCGCGAAATGTCTACCGAGCTCACGGATGAAACGGACCCAACCGAGCGAGCGGTTTATAAACGGCGAGCGGAGGGAAAGTGAGTGAAGGAGACCAGAACAGCTGCAGATACACCAGCGAACAGAGATCAGGGTTCATTAAAACACACGTGACAGAAATGCACATTGTGCTGGAAAAACCAGACATGAAAACAATCAAGTCCTTTTTTAAACTGGAAATTGAGATTTGGGGAGCAGAGCATCTGTGTGTTCCAGCACAAAGTGAGTGATATTCAGACCCGGTAAAAATGGCATCCTCCTTGAACAACACAAACATTGAAGCCCCTTCTCCAAACACAGCCTCACCGTTTGCTTTAGAGTTCAAAATAACATGAATATTATAAATGTCAAAATATGAGGTAGATGAAGTTAATTTTTAATTTGTGCATAATCACAAGACTGATGGCAGTAGCGCTATTCTAGGCACAACAAACCACAAAGGGTCGGAGAGGCCTGAGCGTCCTGCTAATGTCCAGGAGCTCAGCTAGGGTTAGGGCTAACCCTAGCTCGGCGTCTCTGCGTCTCCCTGCCACGTCCTCAGCCTGCTACCATTTACCTGTTCAGCAGGTGTGTACTTACAGTCAACAGGCCTTGTAATGGACTCCATCCTTGAGCTCAGTGACAGCTGCTATACACATTTAGACGCAAGGCTGTATGATCGTTTTCTTACTTTTTAATTGCTTTTTGTCATGTGTGTTAGTATGATCATGATGGTAACGTCTTAAAAAAAAACAAACAGTAATGAACCGTTGCTTTTGTCAGCAAGAAACAGCCATGACGACTGGATTACGTCTGAGCCATCACTGCCTGTTCTGACCATTACTACAAGTTCTTCTTCAGAGATCAGAGCGGAGCAGACCAGAGCTCAGAAAGTCTGTTCTGATCCAACGGAAATAGCAGAACTGCCTTACTTGTAAATGATTCTTTATTAGTAGGACTTCGTAGGACTTCAGATCAAGAAATGTCAGGTCCGAGAACATGTGTGTGATGCTGTAATCTTGCAGTTTGATGTAACCTGCATGTCGTCACTGACTACGTGGATGTATCACTATTCGTAGTACGGACTTGTTCAGGCACCTGAGGGGTCACGGAACCCAAATGGGGACGAGTTGACCGTCACCAACACAGAAAGACCATACAACACTGCTGGCCGTCCATGTGAACGCTGCTTATCATGAAGTCGATCTACAGCAGGCTGCTCGTTTGATTCGGCCTGTGACTGGACACGCTCGGTTCAGTCTTGCGAGGAGCGTTAATTTCCACACCAGGACGTTCCAGGAAAACCAGTAGGGTAAACCCTTTGTACAGGTTCATCAGTATGCCATGGCTGCTCTCAGGGTGACCTTCAGCGCTGCACTGCAGGTGCCACGGGGTGTGTGTGCGCGGAGGAGGAAATAATGAGTGTGTGAGCCTAAATGTCACCATCTAAACATTGAGGACGGGGACTGGCGAAGGGCTTGCTGACATTTGCTGCTAAGATAATTAGCCGCTAAGAGGCTAATCTGGAGGTCCTCGTCATGAGCTGCTGCTTTCACCTAAACGGCCAGCAGGGAGCAGCGTGGGCCTCGGTCGGCTCGATCGATACCGGCGCCGTGATAACGTGCTCTTCTTCAGAGGTCAGCAAGCACATAGCTGATGCAGCGAAGAAAACCAGAGCGACGGAGGGTCTGGATCTGAAGGTCAGGAAACGTGCAGGTTCATGGAAATGACGGGAGGCAGCGTTAAGTTTCTGAACCAATATGGTTCCACGCAATTTATTTATTGTATCAACATTGTGGTGCAATTAAGTATAAAAGAACGAAGAAAAGAACAACATTGGAGAGACAGTGAAGGTTTAAAGGGGTTAAAGGAAACCAAAGAGGCCCAATATGGAGACATTCTCAGACGGGACCTGGCGTCCCACTGCAGTGTCCTCCAGTCGTCTCCCGTGCTCAGGGCCTCAGACGTCTCCACAGTGAAACTTAATCTCACATGGGCCGGATAAATCTAGTCTAGTCTCAGTTTAAATCACACTCTTGTGTTCTACTGTATTTATTTTAGGCCTGGCCAGGTTCATCTGCGTTTAGAAAGCCATGTCGGTAGCTACAGGGTGTTTGCTGTGGGGTTTGTGTCTTGGTGGGCGTTTAAAGTGTGCTGGGGGCTCAGGGGCGTGTCCTCCCAGAACAGGGCTCGTGTTTTGGGCTCTCTGGGTGAGCTGAAGCAGGGACGCTGGAGGAAGACTCTCTCAGCAGCTAGGGGGCGCTGTCATGAATTCCTCTCCTTCTGCACGGGGAGAATGTCTGTTATCCAGTAGTGGAAGAGAGTACAGACTACTGCAGTTTCAGCTGTGAGAGAGAGGGAGAGAGAGAGATGGACAGAAAGAGGTAGGGAGAGAGAGAAAGAAAGACAGAGATGGAGAGATTGACAGAGAGAGGTAGGGGAGAGAGAGAGAGAGAGAGAGAGAGAGACCCAGTTAAAATCCAGTTTCTTCTGTTAAAGAAACTAGAGGCGGAGTATGTCCATCTATCAGGGCACTGTGTTGTCCTCAGGTGCCAAAGGAAAATTACAAATGGCCGTCCCACAAGCACGTGTCCACTTGATCTGGACACGTTCCATTTCACTTGTCCACTTGATCTGGACACGTTCCATTTCACGTGTCCACTTGATCTACGTGTCCACTTGATCTGGACACGTTCCATTTCACGTGTCCACTTGATCTGGACACGTTCCATTTCACGTGTCCACTTGATCTACGTGTCCACTTGATCTGGACACGTTCCATTTCACGTGTCCACTTGATTTGGACACGTTCCATTTCACGTGTCCACTTGATCTGGACACGTTCCATTTCACGTGTCCACTTGATCTGGACACGTTCCATTTCACGTGTCCACTTGATCTGGACACGTTCCATTTCACGTGGTCACCAATGCAGTAAGCAGTGATGTGCACAAACCCATCACTACCCACAACATTCCAATCAAGTGCAAAACAGCAAAAATACCACCAGGTAAATTATACCATTTAGAAGATTTCTGTTCTCCCCAGATCTCACCATAAAATGAAATTAATTGCCCAGAGGTTCATGAACACTGCATTGATCCACCTGTGGAAGATTAGAGTTCCTAAAAGCATTTTGCACATCAACAGGAGGACACCTGTGTGCTGTCTATAAAAAGGAAAAAAAAAATTAAAGGTAGAACCCTTACATCCCCCCAAACACATAATTTAACACTTAATACAGTCATTTTTGTGCTTGAACATTGAATTAGTTGTTCGGACCCAATTCTATTGAATATAAAACTGTATTTAGGGCTATTATGTGAAGCCATTCTCTGAAGAAAGGGTACAGCACCCTTAAAAATCAATCAGTCACACCTTCAGGTGGTCTTCTATTACCATGTGCAGTCTGCATAAAACATATCGGATTGTTATACCTCCATTACTCCGAGTGACTCTTGGAAGTGTGTGTGTGTGTGTGTGTGTGTGTGTGTGTGTGTGTGTGTGTGTGTGTGTGTGTGCGTGTAAAACCCTGTGTTCTGTGGGTGTGTGAGGGAGAATGTGATTTAACAGCTACGGTCAGACTATTTCCCCTTTTCCCTCTGAAACTCAGCTGAAATACACCATCTGATGCATTAATATCTATGGTGCAGGACGTTCCTCTAATGTGTCAACAGCTCAGCATCAGAGCGAGAAGCACAGAGCAGCAGGACGCCACCCTGGCCGCCCGCCTCATCTCTGCATCGCTTGTAAACACTCAAATAGAATATTGGCATTTAGAGAGCAAGGCCTGTGGGAACAGGTTCAACAGGGATTAACCATACAGTTAACATATGCACACAAACAACAAAAACAGACTTTTTCTAAACCCCTGCGTACCATTTTAATTACTGAACCTCGACACACACAGGGCAGGGACCAGTGACGCCCTGGTGCATCCTGAGGGAGGGAACAGGTGTGGGAGAGAGACTGGGAGAAAGACTGGGAGAAAGACTGGGAGAGAGACTGGGAGAGAGACTGGGAACACATCTCAGAAGAGTGACACCCTGGAGGGACCAACCTGAGATAAAGACCTTCCAGGACCGTCTGCAGTGTGGCAACGTGATTGGAGATAGTGTCCTAACATAGACCTGCAGGAATGGCACCAATCTTTAGCTGGTCTGAGCACCCCACAAACTTCGTCTCCGTGTTGACATCTGGCAGAACGGCCTTCAGTCACACAGAAGAGGCGGAACGGAGGCGCCGATGATCCCTAATGACGTCTGACCTACTTCTGAATCGTTCAGTGAGCGATTCCTGACAGTAATGACACCATAACCCTGCTGTAATATGCCAAATGACGTGTTCAATTATGTGGAACAGCCATTGATTTTCATTCATGCTGTTTAGTTAATGTTCCAAGACCGAAAGACTTTCACTCAGCTTTGCACTCCCAAACAAGCCAAACTTTGAGCAAGTCTTCAAAATGAACAGAGCGATGAATATCACAATTAAAACACTTTTCCCTGCAGCCTTAAAGTTTACAGTTTAATGAACATGGAGAGAGATGTGGGTCTTGGGCCACTTTTCCTTGCATTTATTACAAAAAAAATTGTAATTAAGATAAATAATTCACCCAGCAGTAGTGCTTACGGTGTAAAGATCATAATGGTGTATGAGGAGTATCCTTGGAGATACACCCATACCATGGATCTGTCTGAAAAAGCCACGAGTTCATTGCATTTTCTTTACAAAAAAAAAGCAAAAATCTAATTACACTCTACATACTAATAATAATCTAATGATCTAATTATACTTTTAGTCTGAAATTATTTATAGGTACTCAAGACAACACCTCAAAAAATATTTATAGTTGTAGCAATTATAGCTTTGGATTTTACAAAGAAGATATTGAACAAACCCAGGCCAGGGCGCCCCAACTTCTCCTGTGCTGGGATCTACTACTGGTGTTTGATTTCTTGGAAGTATATTTAGAATATTCTGTCTCCTTCACACTGGTTAATTTAGCCTTGCCAGGCCTTATGATGAACATTA
The DNA here is from genome assembly GCF_052324685.1 of Brachyhypopomus gauderio. Classification (NCBI taxonomy): domain Eukaryota; kingdom Metazoa; phylum Chordata; class Actinopteri; order Gymnotiformes; family Hypopomidae; genus Brachyhypopomus; species Brachyhypopomus gauderio. Next base: position 14,581 of record NW_027506972.1, on the reverse strand, counting down.
TAAAGCTGACATCTGACGGAATTAATTGGGTGATCTGTTTGGGTGACTCGGTTGGGTGATCTGTTTGGGTGACTCGGTTGGGTGATCTGGTTGGGTGACTCGGTTGGGTGATCTGGTTGGGTGACTCGGTTGGGTGATCTGGTTGAGAGATGTTGGGGGTCTGAACTGTTGTTTCAGCTATAGCACTACCTTTTACACTGTCATACATGTCCGTTCAAGCAGCTGTAAACTGCTTCTGCAGGCATCTGTACTGTACTGAATTCAGACAGTGCCCTGTGCTCTGTGTATACTGTTCCAGCCCTCACTGGCCTCTATGTTTGTGTGTGTGTGTGTGTGGGGGGGGGGGGGGGGGGGGGGGGGGGGGTAAACTAAATATCTTCTTAAGAAAGGTGTTCACATCCTTTACTCTCCACTCCAGACTGTGGTGAGGCTCAACACACCATGTTTGCTTTCATTATCCTTGAGATATGTGCAGAACTCAGGTGGAGTCCACCTGTAGGAGTCTGAACTGACACCTGAACTAGACACAGTTCGGATAGGAATAACACATTGGCCTCAGTCATTCTGAAATATATGAAGCTCTGCACAACCCTGGACCTTCCTAGACAACCCTGGACCTTGCAAACAACCACAGACCTTCCTAGACAACCACAGACCTTTCCGGACAACCCTGGACCTTCCTAGACAACTACAGACCTTTCCAGACAACCCTGGACCTTCCTGGAGTTGGCTGTCCGGCCAAATTGGGCATCTGGGCACCTTGGTCAGAGAGGTGAGACAAACCAAATGTTCACTCTGAAAGATCTCCTAAAGCCCTGGCCAGAGATGGGAGAACCTGTAGGATGAACCACCATCTCTGCAGTACTCCATAAAACAGGCCTTTGTGGCAGAGTGGAATGATTAAATGGCACTGTTATAAACCACATAAAACATCTTAAAACAGGCCTGAAGATGGCAGTTTACAGACGCTCGCCATCCAGTCTGATGGAGCTTGTGAAGATCAGCCATGGGACTGGAATGGGACGACCTGCTCAACTTCAGGAGTGCAACACCTGAAGATACAAGATACAGCTGCAACTGCTGCTAAAGGCTCTTCTACAGACCACCGAGTGAAGGATCTGAACACTTTAGACCACAGGATACTTCAGTTTTTCTTTTTAATTCATTAATTATGGACGATTAAGTGTACATTTATGGGTAAAAATGGGAATTACACAGAACAGCTGTAGCTTACAGAGTAGCCTGAACGCAGAAGACTTGCCCTCACTCTGTGTGTGTGGCCACTCACCTGTGGACAGTGTGGAGGTGCTGCTGAACTCCTGTAGGGCTGCGTTTAACTTTCCCACATCCCTCTGAGCCAGCAGAGCCCCAAGCCTGCACAAACCGGTCAGTCCAGTAGGGGGCAGCGTCCTGTCAGACATACGAGCGAACAACGACTCTGCTACATCAGCAGCGAGAGACGGCCGGCCTACGCCACTGGACCCTGCGGGGAGGAAGAGGAGGAGGAAGAAACACCGGTTAGTAAAGCTCTTCTTGAGATCTACCTCTACAGTTTAGCTCTGTGACACACAAGGGCAGCATTGAGCAGATCTGGAGTATGTTCAGCCATCACTCTGGGTCTCCAGGCACAGAAGAGCACTCACTCATTCAGAGACCACACCAAATATATTAACGATGACTGTGATGTTTCAGACCTGCACATGACCCTGCTTCAGCCAATCAGACGCCATCTGAACATTGGAGGCAGGTGTGTTAGATTAAGGGTTAAAGCTGGAACTGTATGTGATCATCTGCCCGAACACTGGAGTTCATTGTCCATTGTTTTTTAGGATTAAAACTTTCCTTAAAATTGGACAGCACAGTATAATTCAATAATTCAGTGGGCTTCAGCAGTTTCCAATAGGACAGAGCGTAGCAACCAGTACTGCTCTGTGTCACTTTAGGTTACTCACATTATGCAGCTCAGTATAGAGGTCAGTGTGCATGAGAGAGAGAGAGAGAGAGAGAGGGAGAGAGAGAGAGACAGACAGACAGAGACAGGGAGAGAGAGACAGGGAGAGAGAAAGAGAGCGCATGTGTCACAGTTTGAGTGTGACGAGATGAGTGTGTGTGTGAGAAGGTATTGATGTGTGTGAAAGGGAGAGCAGGAGTGTGTGTGTGTGTGTGTGAGCTACAGAATGAGTGACTGAGTAGATGTGAGGAAGTGTTAGAGCAGGATGAAAGGTTTCAGAGTTCCTCTCCTGCTCCTGTGTTTTAATTAACCTAAGAGCAATCACTCAAGCCCATTTACATGTAGAGACGCGTGTGCTCACTGCTGAGGTGTAACACTCTGAATGCTGAATGTTGTGTGGTAGCCAAAACGCCCTAAGAGATCCGTTTCCATAGCACCGGCCAATCTTGTTCACTGTAATTAAAAAGCTTAAATACATTAAAATAACACCAAGTATCGTTTTTAGTCTTAATGTATAAAGCGCCCGACGTTAATCTGTGTGATTCATTAGGATATAGACGTACGATCAGACAGGCAGAGGTCCATCGTGCTTCTGAGGAACGCTTCAATCTCATCTACAATCTCATCCAGGTTCTGCTGGGTTTCTTCGGCGTGGTCTTCCACCCCCTGGTCCTCACCGCCGTGTGTGTAGGTGAACTCTAGTGCCCTGGGCCGTGGCACCAGCCCCAGGGAGACGAGCTTCTCTTTGTGACGTTTCTTCTTCATCTTCCTCTTCTTATTTCTGCTGAGTCTCTCTGGGCCCTCGGCGCTGTGTGGTTCCGGCTTGTTCCCTCCCTCGGGTCCTTCTGGTAGTGGCGCTGTAGCGCCCCCTTGTGGAGGTGTTTCTCTTGCCCCTGCTTCACCGGGCTCAGAGACCACGCCTGCCTTCCTCTTCCTCCTTCGCCTCCTCCTCCTCCTCCTCGTTATGGGGTCTTCGTCCTCAGTACCACTGTGATCATCTGAACCTGAAAGATCAGCTGAAAAGTACAAGAACACTTCAGTCCCACATAACTGCATCCTTAAATGTGTGTGTGTGTGTGTGTGTGTGTGTGTGTGTGTGTGTGTGTGTGTGTGTGAGATAAACGAATATTCCGGGTGAGTAACTGTGAGAAGAGTTGAAGGTTTCCAGAGAAATGGACAGAGGACCTTCATTAGCTGTGCACACACGCACACACACACACACACACACACACACACACACACACACACACACACACACACACACACACACGTTATTAGGTTCACCTGTTCAATTGCTCGAAAACACAAATATCTAATCAGCCAATCACATGGCAGTAACTCAGCACATGTAGGCATGTAAACATGATCAAGATGACCTGATGAAGCTCAAATCATACTACAGAGTGGAGGAGTGGAGGATGGAGGATGGAGGATGGGGGAGTGGGGGATGGAGGATGGAGGATGGAGGAGTGGAGGATGGGGGAGTGGGGGATGGGGGATGGAGGAGTGGGGGATGGAGGAGTGGGGGATGGAGGAGTGGGGGATGGGGGAGTGGGGGATGGAGGAGTGGGGGATGGGGAGTGGAGGATGGGGGAGTGGAGGATGGGGGAGTGGAGGATGGGGAGTGGGGGATGGGGGAGTGGGGATGGAGGAGTGGGGGATGGAGGAGTGGGGGATGGAGGAGTGGAGGAGTGGGGGATGGAGGAGTGGGGGAGTGGGGGATGGAGGAGTGGGGGATGGAGGAGTGGGGGATGGAGGAGTGGAGGATGGAGGAGTGGAGGATGGGGGAGTGGAGGATGGGGGAGTGGGGGATGGAGGAGTGGGGGATGGGGGAGTGGGGGATGGAGGAGTGGAGGATGGAGGAGTGGAGGATGGAGGAGTGGGGGATGGAGGAGTGGAGGAGTGGGGGATGGAGGAGTGGAGGAGTGGGGGATGGAGGAGTGGGGGATGGGGGAGTGGAGGATGGAGGAGTGGGGGATGGAGGAGTGGAGGATGGAGGAGTGGAGGATGGAGGAGTGGAGGATGGAGGAGTGGGGGATGGAGGAGTGGAGGAGTGGGGGATGGAGGAGTGGAGGAGTGGGGGATGGAGGAGTGGGGATGGGGGAGTGGAGGATGGAGGAGTGGGGGATGGAGGAGTGGAGGATGGAGGAGTGGAGGATGGAGGAGTGGGGGATGGAGGAGTGGAGGAGTGGGGGATGGAGGAGTGGAGGAGTGGGGGATGGAGGAGTGGGGGATGGGGGAGTGGAGGATGGAGGAGTGGGGGATGGAGGAGTGGAGGAGTGGGGGATGGAGGAGTGGAGGAGTGGAGGATGGAGGAGTGGAGGATGGAGGAGTGGGGGATGGAGGAGTGGAGGAGTGGGGGATGGAGGAGTGGAGGAGTGGGGATGGAGGAGTGGAGGATGGAGGAGTGGGGGATGGAGGAGTGGAGGATGGAGGAGTGGAGGATGGAGGAGTGGGGGATGGAGGAGTGGAGGATGGGGGAGTGGGGGATGGAGGAGTGGAGGAGTGGAGGATGGAGGATGGAGGAGTGGAGGATGGAGGAGTGGAGGATGGAGGAGTGGAGGATGGGGGAGTGGGGGATGGGGGAGTGGGGGATGGGGGATGGAGGAGTGGGGGAGTGGGGGATGGAGGAGTGGAGGATGGAGGAGTGGGGATGGAGGAGTGGAGGATGGAGGAGTGGGGGAGTGGGGGATGGAGGAGTGGAGGATGGAGGAGTGGGGGATGGAGGAGTGGAGGATGGAGGAGTGGAGGAGTGGGGGATGGAGGAGTGGGGGAGTGGGGGATGGAGGAGTGGAGGATGGAGGAGTGGAGGAGTGGGGGATGGAGGAGTGGAGGAGTGGGGGATGGAGGAGTGGGGGATGGAGGAGTGGGGATGGAGGAGTGGAGGAGTGGAGGAGTGGGGATGGAGGAGTGGAGGATGGAGGAGTGGAGGATGGAGGAGTGGAGGATGGAGGAGTGGGGATGGAGGAGTGGGGGATGGAGGAGTGGGGGATGGAGGAGTGGGGGATGGAGGAGTGGAGGATGGAGGAGTGGGGGATGGAGGAGTGGGGGAGTGGGGGATGGAGGGAGTGGAGGATGGAGGAGTGGAGGATGGAGGAGTGGAGGATGGGGGAGTGGGGGATGGGGGATGGGGGATGGAGGAGTGGGGGATGGAGGAGTGGGGGATGGAGGAGTGGAGGATGGAGGAGTGGAGGATGGGGGAGTGGAGGATGGGGGAGTGGAGGATGGGGGAGTGGAGGAGTGGAGGATGGAGGATGGAGGAGTGGGGGATGGAGGAGTGGGGGATGGAGGAGTGGGGGATGGAGGAGTGGGGGATGGAGGAGTGGAGGAGTGGAGGATGGAGGAGTGGGGGATGGAGGAGTGGGGGATGGAGGAGTGGGGGATGGAGGAGTGGGGGAGTGGAGGATGGAGGATGGAGGAGTGGAGGATGGAGGAGTGGAGGATGGAGGAGTGGAGGATGGGGGAGTGGGGGATGGGGGATGGGGGATGGAGGAGTGGGGATGGAGGAGTGGAGGATGGAGGAGTGGAGGATGGAGGAGTGGAGGAGTGGGGGATGGAGGAGTGGGGGATGGAGGAGTGGGGGATGGGGGAGTGGAGGATGGAGGAGTGGAGGAGTGGGGGATGGAGGAGTGGGGGATGGAGGAGTGGGGGATGGGTGGAGTGGGGGATGGGGGAGTGGGGGATGGAGGAGTGGAGGATGGAGGAGTGGGAGGATGGAGTGGAGGTGGGGGAGTGGAGGATGGGGGAGTGGGGTGGGAGGGGAGTGGGAGGATGGAGGAGTGGAGGATGGAGGGGAGTGGAGGATGGAGGAGTGGAGGGTGGGGGATGGAGGATGAGTGGGAGTGGAGGATGGAGGAGTGGAGGATGGGGGGTGGATGGGAGGAGTGGGGGATGGGGGAGTGGGGGATGGAGGAGTGGAGGATGGGGGAGTGGAGGATGGGAGTGGGAGTGGGAGGGATGGAGGAGTGGATGGGTAGTGGGGGATGGGGAGTGGGGGATGGGGAGTGGGTGGAGTGGAGGATGGAGGAGTGGAGGATGGGGAGTGGGGGATGGGGTGGGTGGGGAGTGGGGGATGGGGAGTGGAGGATGGAGGAGTGGAGGATGGAGGAGTGGAGGATGGAGGAGTGGAGGATGGGGGAGTGGGGGATGGAGGAGTGGAGGATGGGGAGTGGAGGATGGGGGAGTGGGGGATGGGGGAGTGGGGAGTGGGGATGGAGGAGTGGAGGATGGAGGAGTGGAGGATGGGGAGTGGGGGATGGGAGTGGGGATGGAGGAGTGGAGGATGGAGGAGTGGAGGAGTGGGGGATGGAGGAGTGGAGGAGTGGGGATGAGGAGTGGAGGATGGAGGAGTGGGGGATGGAGGAGTGGGGGATGGGGGAGTGAGGAGTGGGGGATGGAGGAGGAGGTGGAGGATGGGGGAGTGGGGGGATGGAGGAGTGGAGGAGTGGGGGATGGAGGAGTGGAGGAGTGGGGGATGGAGGAGTGGAGGATGGAGGAGTGGGGGATGGAGGAGTGGAGGAGTGGGGGATGGGGGAGTGGGGATGGAGGAGTGGGGGATGGGGTGGAGGATGGAGGATGGAGGAGTGGAGTGGAGGATGGTGGAGTGGGGGATGGGGGAGTGGGGGATGGAGGAGTGGAGGATGGAGGAGTGGGGGATGGAGGAGTGGGGGATGGAGGAGTGGAGGAGTGGGGGATGGAGGAGTGGAGGAGTGGGGTGGAGGAGTGGAGGATGGAGGAGTGGGGGATGGAGGAGTGGGGATGGAGGAGTGGGGGATGGGGGAGTGGAGGATGGAGGAGTGGAGGATGGAGGAGTGGAGGATGGGGAGTGGGGGATGGAGGAGTGGGGATGGGGGAGTGGAGGATGGAGGAGTGGAGGATGGAGGAGTGGAGGATGGAGGAGTGGAGGATGGAGGAGTGGGGGAGTGGAGGATGGTGGAGTGGAGGATGGGGAGTGGGGGATGGGGGAGTGGGGGATGGAGGAGTGGGGATGGGGGAGTGGATGGAGGAGTGGAGGATGGAGGAGTGGAGGATGGGGAGTGGGGGATGGGGAGTGGGGATGGAGGAGTGGAGGATGGAGGAGTGGGGGATGGAGGAGTGAGGATGGAGGAGTGGAGGATGGGGAGTGGAGGAGTGGGGGATGGAGGAGTGGGGATGGAGGAGTGGAGGAGTGGTGGGATGGAGGAGTGGAGGATGGAGGAGTGGGGGATGGAGGAGTGGAGGATGGAGGAGTGGGGGAGTGGGGGATGGAGGAGTGGAGGAGTGGGGGATGGAGGAGTGGGGGAGTGGGGGATGGAGGAGTGGAGGATGGAGGAGTGGGGGAGTGGGGGATGGAGGAGTGGAGGAGTGGGGGATGGAGGAGTGGGGGAGTGGGGGATGGAGGAGTGGAGGATGGAGGAGTGGAGGAGTGGGGGATGGAGGAGTGGAGGAGTGGGGGATGGAGGAGTGGAGTGGGGATGAGGATGGGGAGAGTGGGTTGGAGGATGAGTAGAGGAGAGGGGATGGAGGTGGTGGAGGAGTGGAGGAGTGGGGGATGGAGGAGGAGTGGGGGATGGGGGGATGGTGGAGGATGGAGGAGAGGTGGATGAGGAGTGGGGGATGGAGGAGTGAGGTGGAGGAGTGGGATGAGAGGAGTGGAGGAGTGGGGGATGGATTGGAGAGGGGGATGGAGGAGTGGGGATGGAGGAGTGGGGATGGAGGAGGATGGAGGAGTGGATTGGTGGAGGAGTGGGATGGAGTGGGGGATGGAGGTAGTGGGGGATGGAGTGGGGGATGGAGGAGATGGTGGAGTGGGATTGGGGATGGTGGAGTGGGGAGTGAGGAGGGAGTGGGGAGTGGGGATGGAGGAGTGAGTGGGGATGGAGGAGTGGGGGATTGGAGGAGTGGAGGATGGAGGAGTGGGGGATGGAGGAGTGTTGGGGGATGGAGGAGTGGAGAGTGGAGGAGTGGAGGAGTGGGATGGATGGAGTGGGAGGATGGAGGAGTGGGATGGAGGAGTGGGGAGTGGAGGAGTGGAGGGTGATGAGTGAGTGGGAGTGGAGGAGTGGAGGGATGGGGGATGGGAGGGATGAGGATGTGAGTGAGGATGGAGGAGTGGGATGGAGGAGGAGGATGGAGGAGATGAGGAGGAGTGGGGATGGAGGAGTGGAGAGGAGGATGAGGAGTGGAGTGGGATGGAGGAGTGGGGATGGAGAGTGGGGGATGGAGGAGGAGAGTGGAGGATGGAGGAGTGGGGGATGGAGGAGTGGGGGATGGAGGAGTGGAGGGATGGAGGAGTGGGGGATGGAGGAGTGGGGGATGGAGGAGTGGGGGATGGGAGAGTGGGGGATGGAGGAGTGGGGATGAGGAGTGGGGGATGGAGGAGTGGGGGATGGAGGAGTGGGGGATGGAGGAGTGGAGGATGGAGGATGGAGGAGTGGGGGATGGAGGAGTGGGGGAGTGGAGGAGTGGAGGATGGAGGAGTGGGGGATGGAGGAGTGGGGGAGAGGAGGTGGGGGATGGAGGAGTGGAGGATGGAGGAGTGGGGGATGGGGAGTGGAGGATGAGGAGTGGGGGATGGGGAGTGGGGGATGGAGGAGTGGAGGATGGAGGAGTGGAGGATGGGGGAGTGGGGGATGGAGGAGTGGAGGATGGAGGAGTGGAGGATGGAGGAGTGGGGGAGTGGGGGATGGAGGAGTGGAGGAGTGGGGGATGGAGGAGTGGAGGAGTGGGGGATGGAGGAGTGGAGGATGAGGAGTGGGGGAGTGGGGGATGGAGGAGTGGGGGATGGAGGAGTGGGGGATGGAGGAGTGGAGGATGGAGGAGTGGGGGATGGAGGAGTGGAGGATGGAGGAGTGGGGGAGTGGGGGATGGAGGAGTGGAGGAGTGGGGGATGGAGGAGTGGAGGGATGGGGGAGTGGGGGATGGAGGAGTGGGGGATGGAGGAGTGGAGGATGGAGGAGTGGAGGATGGAGGAGTGGGGATGGAGGAGTGGGGATGGAGGAGTGGAGGATGGAGGAGTGGGGAGTGGAGGATGGAGGAGTGGGGGATGGAGGAGTGGGGGATGAGGAGTGGGGGATGGAGGAGTGGAGGATGGAGGAGTGGAGGATGGAGGAGTGGGGGAGTGGAGGAGTGGGGGAGTGGAGGATGGAGGAGTGGGGGATGAGGAGTGGAGGAGTGGGGGAGTGGGGGATGGAGGAGTGGAGGAGTGGGGGAGGGAGTGGAGGAGTGGGGATGGAGGAGTGGGGGATGGAGGAGTGGGGGATGGAGGAGTGGAGGAGTGGAGGATGGAGGAGTGGAGGAGTGGGGATGGAGGAGTGGGGGATGGAGTGGAGGAGTGGGAGTGGGGAGTGGAGGGAGTGGAGGATGGAGGAGGATGGAGGAGTGGGGGATGGAGGAGTGGGGGATGGAGGAGTGGGGATGAGGAGTGGGGGATGGAGGAGTGGGGGATGGAGGAGGATGGAGGAGTGGGAGGAATGGAGGAGTGGGGGATGGAGGAGTGGGGGATGGAGGAGTGGAGGGTGGAGGAGTGGAGGATGGAGGAGTGGAGGATGGAGGAGTGGGGATGGAGGAGTGGGGGATGAGGAGTGGAGGAGTGGGGATGGAGGAGTGGAGGATGGGGGAGTGGGGGATGAGGAGTGGAGGATGGAGGAGTGGAGGATGGAGGAGTGGGGGATGGAGGGAGTGGGGGATGGAGGAGTGGAGGATGGAGGATGGAGGAGTGGGGGATGGAGGAGTGGGGGATGGAGGAGTGGAGAGTGGGGGATGGAGGAGTGGGGGATGGAGGAGTGGAGGATGGAGGAGTGGGGGATGGAGGAGGTGGGGATGGAGGATGGAGGAGATGGAGGAGTGGAGGAGTGGGATGGAGGAGTGGGGGATGGAGGAGTGGAGGGATGGAGGAGTGGGGGATGGAGGAGTGGGGGATGGAGGAGTGGGGGATGGAGGAGTGGGGATGGAGGAGTGGGGGATGGAGGAGTGGGGGATGAGGAGTGGGGTATGGAGGAGTGGAGATGACTGAGTGGGGATGGAGGAGTGGGGAATGGAGGAGTGGAGGCTGGAGAGTGGGGAGTGGGAGTGGAGGAGTGGGGGATGGAGGAGTGGGTGGAGGAGTGGGGATGAGGAGTGGGGGATGGAGAGTGGAGGAGTGGGGGATGGAGGAGTGGGGGATGGAGGAGTGGGGGATGGAGGAGTGGAGGCTGAGGAGTGGGGATGAGGAGGAGTGGGGGATGGAGGAGTGGGGGATGGAGGAGTGGAGGATGGAGGAGTGGGGGATGGAGGAGGTGGGGGATGGAGGAGTGGAGGATGGAGAGTGGGGATGGAGGAGTGGGGGGAGTGGAGGATGGAGGAGTGGGGGATGGAGGAGTGGGGGATGGAGGAGTGGAGGATGGAGGAGTGGAGGATGGAAGAGTGGGGGGATGGAGGAGTGGGGGATGGAGGAGTGGGGGATGGAGGAGTGGGGGATGGAGGAGTGGGGGATGGAGGAGTGGAGGATGGGAGTGGGGGCTGGAGGAAGTGGGGATGGAGGAGTGGGGGATGGAGGAGTGGGGATGGAGGAGTGTCAGTCTTCTATTTTCATTCTTCTATTTTCATTCTTTCATTCTTTCTAGTGGGGGATGGAGGAGTGGGGGATGAGGATTTAAGTGAACATGGCATCCATGATGGTGCTAGAGGAGTTAGGTCAGAAACGGCTGATTTTCTGGAACATTCTCACAAGCATCTCTAGGGTTTCCAGCGAATGGTCTGAAATATATCCAGTGACTGGCAGTTCTCTGGGTGAATGTTGGTAGCAGAGGTCAGGGGGAAATAGACAGACTGGTTAGACGTGACTGACCGGCAGCAGTAGCTCAAATAATCAGAATCAGAAATACTTTATTGATCCCAGGAGGAAAAGAACCAGTGGTAGAACCACTGAGGGACACAGGAGAGCAGCAGACACCATCGGCCTCCATCAGACACCACCAGCCTCCATCAGACACCACCGGCCTCCATCAGACACCACCGGCCTCCATCAGACACCACCGGCCTCCATCAGACACCACCAGCCTCCATCAGACACCACCATCAGACACCACCAGCCTCCATCAGACACCACCATCAGATACCACCAGCCTCCATCAGACACCACTGGGCTCCATCAGACACCACCAGCCTCCATCAGACACCACTATCAGACACCACCAGCCTCCATCAGACACCACCATCAGACACCACCAGCCTCACATCAGACACCACCATCAGACACCACCAGCCTCCATCAGACACCACCGGCCTCCATCAGACACCACCGGCCTCCATCAGACACCACCAGCCTCCATCAGACACCACCATCAGACACCACCAGCCTCACATCAGACACCACCATCAGACACCACCAGCCTCACATCAGACACCACCATCAGACACCACCAGCCTCCATCAGACACCACCATCAGATACCACCAGCCTCCATCAGACACCACCATCAGACACCACCAGCCTCCATCAGACACCACCGGGCTCCATCATCAGACACACCGGGCTCCATCAGACACCACCGGCCTCCATCAGACACTACCGGCCTCCATCAGACACCACCATCAGATACCACCAGCCTCCATCAGACACCACCATCAGATACCACCAGCCTCCATCAGACACCACCATCAGACACCACCAGCCTCCATCAGACACCACCGGGCTCCATCATCAGACACCACCGGGCTCCATCATCAGACACCACCGGGCTCCATCAGACACCACCGGGCTCCATCAGACACCACCGGGCTCCATCATCAGACACAACCAGCCTCCATCATCAGACACTACTAGCCTCCATCAGACACCACCTGGCTCCATCATCAGACACCACCGGGCTCCATCATCAGACACCACCAGCCTCCATCAGACACCACCTGGCTCCATCATCAGACACCACCGGGCTCCATCATCAGATACCACCGGCCTCGATCATCAGACACCATCGGGCTCAATCAGCAGGCTACAGTTCACCTAATTTCAAGCAACAGAAGACTGTGACCTCCAGACAGAAGGGTCAGTGTGGTGTAAATAACATGAAGGCATGTCCCACCCTGCCTGGTACGAGTGCTTCAGGTTGCTGGTGCTGCAAGTGTTCAGGATATTTTATTGCTACAGTTTGAGGCCCCTTGATACGAACTTATGCATCATTTAAACCCCATAGCCCACCTGAGCACCGAGGCTGTCCGTGTCTCCCGCTTTACGATGGGATAAAGGAGAGAAGGTCAGAAGACAGGAGCACTTCTAACCACAGCCACACTCTCACTTAGAAGATCACTATTCTAATGAATAAATATTTGAATAAGGTGGGTGGTATGTGTAAAGATAACAGGTTGAAGCAGAGTGTGGAAAAGTGTTGCTTTAAATGACACCATCAATTCTCGTCTGAAAGTCATCTAGGACAAATTATTACATGAGCACGAACACGCATGCAAACACACGATTTTCATGTGCTTATAAAACAATGCACATGCATGCGCTCGCACACACAGTTTAAGTTCACATCAGAGTGCTCTCTGTTCCCCGTCACCTGCCCCCCTCCTCATCGCCCCTGTCCTCCTGGGAGTCCAGCGGCCATATGGGCCTAAAGAACACGGTGGTGGTGGACCAGAACCGACGTGTCCTCCAGTACGCCCCAATATTCATTAATCCCAGCGCAGTGGAGGAGTGCGGCAAAGCTCTGAGCTGCTGATCACACAGCCTTGTGCCATTACAAAGCTCATTATGATGAGGAAGATGTCCTCTGGTGCTGCCCGGCATAAGAGACACAGGATGGGGGGATGGGCACTTAATAATATGGATAATGGGAATGGGGGGGGGGGGGGCAGGATTGGGGGAGGTGTGTGTGGTGTTATTGCTGCTTTGCAGGTTCAAACAAGGACTGCTCAGAGTGGTAGTGTCGCAAAACAGTGCACGCTTTCACACACTGAACCCACATCGCAAAGTACTGAACTCGTAACACAAAGTACTGAACCCACATCGCAAAGTACTGAACTCGTACCACAAAGTACTGAACTGTCCACAGGACATTCAAAAGGTCTTGAAGCTGTGGGATCATGTATGGCAAAAAGAAAAAAATTCTTACTGTAAGGTCGAACAACTTAACATGATACAAAGCCAGACTGCAGCCCCTAGTGGCGGGGTTATTCACCACAGTTGCTCAGTTGTAGAGTTGCTCATTCTCTGGGGTTGGATTTGAGTGATATTTCAGTGATGTGAAGAACATTAATTAGGAGACGAAGTCCTGGAGGGTCTAATCCACCCAGAAGAAAGAGAGAGAGCAGAAAGAGAAGAGTTGTGTGACGGGTGTAGCCAGCGTCGGTGGAGTCTGGGGAGCGTGAGGAGAACCACCCAAGGGCAGCAGCACTACTGAACACCTCCAGACATTCACAAACAAACAGTGAAGCTACAGGAGAACGGCTCTGCAGGAGATCACCTTCACATGGTCCGTCTCACTGTTAGACGTCTTATGACCAGATGAATGAGGAGGGGACCAGGTGAATGAGGAGGGGACCAGGTGAAGGGTGAGGGGACCAGGTGAAGGGTGAGGGGACCAGATGAAGGGTGAGGGGACCAGGTGAAGGGTGAGGGGACCAGATGAAGGGTGAGGGGACCAGATGAAGGGTGAGGGGACCAGATGAAGGGTGAGGGGACCAGATGAATGAGGAGGGGACCAGATGAAGGGTGAGGGGACCAGGTGAAGGGTGAGGGGACCAGATGAAGGGTGAGGGGACCAGGTGAAGGGTGAGGGGACCAGGTGAATGAGGAGGGGACCAGATGAAGGGTGAGGGGACCAGGTGATGGGTGAGGGGACCAGGTGATGGGTGAGGGGACCAGATGAAGGGTGAGGGGACCAGATGAAGGGTGAGGGGACCAGATGAATGAGGAGGGGACCAGATGAAGGGTGAGGGGACCAGGTGAAGGGTGAGGGGACCAGATGAAGGGTGAGGGGACCAGATGAAGGGTGAGGGGACCAGGTGAATGAGGAGGGGACCAGATGAAGGGTGAGGGGACCAGATGAAGGGTGAGGGGACCAGATGAAGGGTGAGGGGACCAGGTGAATGAGGAGGGGACCAGATGAAGGGTGAGGGGACCAGGTGAAGGGTGAGGGGACCAGATGAAGGGTGAGGGGACCAGATGAAGGGTGAGGGGACCAGATGAAGGGTGAGGGGACCAGGTGAATGAGGAGGGGACCAGATGAAGGGTGAGGGGACCAGGTGAAGGGTGAGGGGACCAGATGAAGGGTGAGGGGATCAGATGAAGGGTGAGGGGACCAGATGAAGGGTGAGGGGACCAGATGAAGGGTGAGGGGACCAGATGAAGGGTGAGGGGACCAGATGAAGGGTGAGGGGATCAGGTGAAGGGTGAGGGGACCAGGTGAAGGGTGAGGGGACCAGGTGAATGAGGAGGGGACCAGATGAAGGGTGAGGGGACCAGGTGAAGGGTGAGGGGACCAGGTGAAGGGTGAGGGGACCAGATGATGGGTGAGGGGACCAGATGATGGGTGAGGGTTTGTGAGTGCTGAAGACTGGCAAAGCTTCCAGTGCTGCCCAGTAAGAAGTAATAAACCCTTGAAAATAATTAAATGAGAAGGAAAGGCTTTCAGGAAAATGAAAGAGCATCACGGCAGAAGGGAAGAGA
>NW_027506971.1:75000-80000 GCF_052324685.1 Brachyhypopomus gauderio | reverse complement strand
GCCCGGCCGGCGTCACTGGGAACCGGGGCAGAATACTGGGGAATCGGGGCAGAATCCTAGGGAGCCGGGGCGGAGTCCTGGGGAGAACTTTTACCAATCTACAGTAAAAAAAATGTCATGGTACCCATCGCTGTACCCATCGTTGCGGTGGTACCCATCGTACCCATTGCAGTATCCATCGTCGCGGTGGTATACCCATCGCAGTACCAATCGTCGCGGTGGTACCCATCGTCATTGGGAGTGTGGCATCCTGGGAAGCCCGGCCGGCGTCACTGGGAACCGGGGCAGAATACTGGGGAATCGGGGCAGAATCCTGGGGAGCCGGGGCGGAGTCCTGGGGAGAACTTTTACCAATCTACAGTAAAAAAATGTCATGGTACCCATCGCTGTACCCATCGTTGCGGTAGTACCCATCGTACCCATTGCAGTATCCATCGTCGCGGTGGTATACCCATCGCAGTACCAATCGTCGCGGTGGTACCCATCGTCATTGGAAGTGTGGCATCCTGGGAAGCCCGGCCGGCGTCACTGGGAATCGGGGCAGAATCCTGGGAATCGGGGCGGAGTCCTGGGGAGAACTTTTACCAATCTACAGTAAAAAAAATGTCATGGTACCCATCGCAGTACCCATCATCGCGGTGGTATACCCATGGCAGTACCCATCATCGCGCTGATACCCATCGTCATTGAAATTGTTTTCTAAAGTATAATAATCTATTTACGTGCTAATCTTTACCCTTTGCATTCCTAGATAAATTTTACAGGTTTTATTCCGGCCGCTGACCAACTTTCTGCCTTCACAAATCAGCTAGCGTAAGTTTATATATCGGCTAGACACGGTAAGTGTTTTGATTTATTCATGGCTGGTGTTGGTTTGTTCCCGTGTTCGGAGTGTGGCATGTTTAGTCTAGACCCTTTCGCCACTGATAGTAATAGTGGTAGTATTTGTGAGAGGTGCCAGTTAGTTACTTCTCTTGTGGCGAAAGTGGAAAGCTTAGAGCGACGCGTCCACTCATTATTGAGGGATAGAGAGACAGGGTCTGTAGTAGGTGTGGACGCGCCAGGGAGAACTAGCGCCTCCGCGACTCCGGCGATAGAGCCCTCACAGCGGGGCGAATGGGTGACGTCTCGGCGGCGTAGTCGGAGAGCGAGGGCTGCAGCTACCGCTAACGCCAGCGCTAGCCCACCAGAGCACCACTCACCGGTTCACGTGTCCAACAGGTTTGCCCCGCTCAGTGCTACACCCGCTGAGGAGACTCTGGTCATAGGAGACTCTATAGTCCGACACGTGAAAGTCGCTATTCCTGTAGGGGCTCCAGCGGTTACAGTCAGCTGTTTACCGGGAGCCAGAGCGCCGGACATTAGTGGCAACCTTAGATTGTTAGCTCATAGGAGGTTTTCTAGGATAGTGATTCATGTAGGGGCCAACGATATACGTCTGCGGCAGTCAGAGGTGACTAAGGCTAATGTTAAAGAGGTGGTTAAATTAGCCCAGACGATGTCCGATGCCGTAATCTGCTCTGGCCCCATCCCAATGCGGCGCGGTGATGAGCAGTACAGCAGGCTCACGTCGCTAAACCGCTGGATGTCCAAGTGGTGTTCAGAAAATCAAGTGGGCTTTATTAATAATTGGGAAGAGTTCGAGGGCAAGCCTGGTCTTTTAGGCAGGGACGGTGTCCACCCCACCCGGGATGGCGCTGCCCTGTTATCTTGCAGCATAGCCCATAGCCTGTTAGCTAGTCGGCAGAGTAGCACTAGGAGCTGCTGACTGTCCAGGGTCGCGACCAGGCCGCAGACTAACGGGCTAAACCGTCTGTCTGCGAGCTGCTTAGAGGCGTCACCAAGTTCCCTTAGGATTGGGACTGTGTCTGTGCCCCGGGTTAAACTAAATCATAAGTTTTGAAAATGTGACTACAGATTGGACAAAAGCACGTTAGCAGTAGTCAAAAACTGTAAATTGGAATTGGGATGCCATTCAAATAGATTGGAATTGGGATGTTGTGTAATTACTAGTCCCACTTCCAATCTATTTGAATAGGATCCCACTTCCAATCTATTTTCATGTGTCAAATAGATTGGAATTGGGATGAGTCATGATTACCATCCCTTTTCCAATACACACCCACACACACACACTCATACACACACACATATACACTCTCACTCACACACACTCATACACACACACATACACACTCACTCACACACACTCATACACACTCACACACACACACAAACACACACACACACTCATACACACACACATATACACACTCACTCACACACACACTCATATACACACTCACTCACACACACACTCATACACACACTCATATACACACTCACTCACACACACTCATACACACTCACACACACACACACAAACACACACACACACTCATACACACACACATATACACACTCACTCACACACACACTCATATACACACTCACTCACACACACACTCATACACACACTCATATACACACTCACTCACACACACTCATACACACACACATACACACTCACTCACACAGACACACACACACACACTCATACACACACACACACTCATACACACACACATATACACACTCACTCACACACACACTCATATACACACTCACTCACACACACACTCATACACACACTCATATACACACTCACTCACACACACTCATACACACACACATACACACTCACTCACACAGACACACACACACACACTCATACACACACATGTCTGAGTCCCCCTGACTCACTGTGTGAATGTGTTGAAGTTTGCACAAAGTCATAATTTGGCTGAACAAACTGCATCCCAATTCCAATCTATCACACACATACACACTCACTCACACACACTCATACGCACTCACACACACACAAACACACACACACACTCATACACACACATATACACACTCAGTCACACACACACTCATACACACACTCATATACACACTCACTCACACACACTCATACACACACACATACACACTCACTCACACAGACACACACACACACACACTCATACACACACACATGTCTGAGTCCCCCTGACTCACTGTGTGAATGTGTTGAAGTTTGCACAAAGTCATAATTTGGCTGAACAAACTGCATCCCAATTCCAATCTATTTGACAGGTGGAAATACAGTTTTTGACGACTGCTAACGTGCATTTCCCAATACTTGTGATACATTGTCAAAACTCTAAACACAGCAACACATTGACCTCACACAAATAGCCAAATAGTTAATATTGTGTTCAAAAGCGCATTTTCTTAACTAAATACCAACTCTGCATTTCACAATGCAAACAACTTTGTTAAAACACAGCAAACCTGGTTCAGTATCCAATCATTCTTTTAAACACTAGCACATATTCTCTTTTCGAGATGAACATAGTCAATCACTGCACAACCACTGTAAAAAAACTAACATTTGATGGCAATACAGAAACAGTATTACATGTAATATTTTACCCTCTCCCAGCAAACAACAGACATTTTACAGTAACATCTGTTGTTTTCTTAGTCAGTTCATTTTTACTGTAATCCGCTTCATTTGGACTTTTTTTCAAATGTGTGCATTTTTGGCAACATACTGTCTACACAATGAGTGATATTTACTGTTAGGTACTATATGGAATGTAGATTAGACAAAAAGGAGTCAGTAACAGTTTTGCAGTAAAGGGTATCTTTTACTGTATTAGGGACATTACTGTAAATTGTGGCCTAACCCAAAAAATAATTATCATAATTGTAAACATAATTAGCCATGGTCCCATATGTGTAAAAATACACATATACAAAAAAAGCCACACAAGGGGGAAAACAGAATACAAAACTGAACAGTCTTGTTAGGTGTAATCTAAACGGCCTTCAGCAGTTGGCCACATGTTTTCATCCACATCACATCTGATGTTGGCCCTTGCCGTGGACCTGGGAAAGAAAAGCTTGGTATGCCTTATTCACCCCTGGCAGTCTTCAGCTGAAATGTCTCTGCAGCCAGGATCCATTGCATGCAGCAGGGACATTTGGTCATGGGGCCGATGATCATACACCTTCCACCTCCAGACTGAAAAAAGTTCCTTAGTGGGGTTGAGGAAAGGCGAGTAGGGCGGGAGGAAAAGGGACATCACTCTTGGATGGTCTATAAACCAGTTTGTGATGACATGAGAATGACAAAATGCTACATCGTCCCATCACAAATGTCCTCGTGTTTCCTCCCACCTGTTCCCTTTCTGCATCTGAAACCAGTTGTTGGTAGAGTTCATTCAAAAACGAAAGAAGGAGGTCACTGTTATAGGGACCAATCTAGCATTTGTGAAGGACCAAACCAGCACTTGAGATTGCAGGACAAATTGTTATATTTGCTCCTCTCTGACCCGGTACATTACTGTACTTCAGTATATACTTTTTATAAATATATATATTTTATACTATACTTCATTTATCTATATGTGCAAAAAATGTGTACAACAGTAATAACTGTTCAGCTGCCTTTGTTTTTGCAGAACTTGGCATTTTATACGATATTTAAGGTTTTGAACCTTAGGTTTTCATTTTTGGCATGCTGTGTACAAGCAATTGTAAATAAGACAAAAACGATCCAGAATTTTGTTATTGGATAACCTTGTGTGTATAGAAAATTTAAGCATTATAAAAACATGTAAAATGACTGCATTTTGTGCCATAACAACATGAATTGAACTAATAGTATAGCCACTGAAAACTGATGTTGTGTTCACTGTGTTTGGAGTTTTGAAAATGTGACTACAGATTGGACAAAAGCACGTTAGCAGTAGTCAAAAACTGTAAATTGGAATTGGGATGCCATTCAAATAGATTGGAATTGGGATGTTGTGTAATTACCAGTCCCACTTCCAATCTATTTGAATAGGATCCCACTTCCAATCTATTTTCATGTGTCAAATAGATTGGAATTGGGATGAGTCATGATTACCATCCCTTTTCCAATACACACCCACACACACACA
>NW_027506971.1:0-70000 GCF_052324685.1 Brachyhypopomus gauderio | reverse complement strand
GTGGGGTTTGGGTGAGGTGTGTTCAAACCTCCCACTTGCAATCTATTTGAATAGCATGCCAACACAGAATAAATTGGAAGTGGGATCCCTTGCCAGCTTGCCCATTATGCCACGTGCCACAACTTAAAACTGACTTCGGATCAGTGGGCGGTATCGGGCGTGGTCCACGGACAGCGTGAGAGCGCCCCTAGAGGCGTCCACAAAGCCACTATTGACTTACATGTGGGGTCAGTAAGGAAATCACAAAAGTGTCCATCTGGCAATTTAGTTAAAAGGCAATTGGGATCCCAAATCGGGTTACAATCCCTTTGCCCCACTATGGCGTCCAATGGCAATTTATTTGGTTCATTCCGATCCCACGAACCCACTACCGTTACTTACTACAGTAAAAAAAATGTCATGGTACCCATCGCAGTACCCATCGTCGTGGTGGTACCCATCGTACCCATCGCAGTATCTATCGTCGCGGTGATATACCCATCGCAGTACCAATCGTCGCGGTAGTACCCATCGCCATTGGGAGTGTGGCATCCTGGGAAGCCCGGCTGGCGTCACTGGGAATCGGGGCAGAATTCTGGGGAGCCGGGGCGGAGTCCTGGGGAGAACTTTTACCAATCTACAGTAAAAAAAATGTCATGGTACCCATCGCAGTACCCATCGTCGCGGTGGTACCCATCGTCATTGGGAGTGTGGCATCCTGGGAAGCCCGGCCGGCGTCACTGGGAACCGGGGCAGAATACTGGGGAATCGGGGCAGAATCCTAGGGAGCCGGGGCGGAGTCCTGGGGAGAACTTTTACCAATCTACAGTAAAAAAAATGTCATGGTACCCATCGCTGTACCCATCGTTGCGGTGGTACCCATCGTACCCATTGCAGTATCCATCGTCGCGGTGGTATACCCATCGCAGTACCAATCGTCGCGGTGGTACCCATCGTCATTGGGAGTGTGGCATCCTGGGAAGCCCGGCCGGCGTCACTGGGAACCGGGGCAGAATACTGGGGAATCGGGGCAGAATCCTGGGGAGCCGGGGCGGAGTCCTGGGGAGAACTTTTACCAATCTACAGTAAAAAAATGTCATGGTACCCATCGCTGTACCCATCGTTGCGGTAGTACCCATCGTACCCATTGCAGTATCCATCGTCGCGGTGGTATACCCATCGCAGTACCAATCGTCGCGGTGGTACCCATCGTCATTGGAAGTGTGGCATCCTGGGAAGCCCGGCCGGCGTCACTGGGAATCGGGGCAGAATCCTGGGAATCGGGGCGGAGTCCTGGGGAGAACTTTTACCAATCTACAGTAAAAAAAATGTCATGGTACCCATCGCAGTACCCATCATCGCGGTGGTATACCCATGGCAGTACCCATCATCGCGCTGATACCCATCGTCATTGAAATTGTTTTCTAAAGTATAATAATCTATTTACGTGCTAATCTTTACCCTTTGCATTCCTAGATAAATTTTACAGGTTTTATTCCGGCCGCTGACCAACTTTCTGCCTTCACAAATCAGCTAGCGTAAGTTTATATATCGGCTAGACACGGTAAGTGTTTTGATTTATTCATGGCTGGTGTTGGTTTGTTCCCGTGTTCGGAGTGTGGCATGTTTAGTCTAGACCCTTTCGCCACTGATAGTAATAGTGGTAGTATTTGTGAGAGGTGCCAGTTAGTTACTTCTCTTGTGGCGAAAGTGGAAAGCTTAGAGCGACGCGTCCACTCATTATTGAGGGATAGAGAGACAGGGTCTGTAGTAGGTGTGGACGCGCCAGGGAGAACTAGCGCCTCCGCGACTCCGGCGATAGAGCCCTCACAGCGGGGCGAATGGGTGACGTCTCGGCGGCGTAGTCGGAGAGCGAGGGCTGCAGCTACCGCTAACGCCAGCGCTAGCCCACCAGAGCACCACTCACCGGTTCACGTGTCCAACAGGTTTGCCCCGCTCAGTGCTACACCCGCTGAGGAGACTCTGGTCATAGGAGACTCTATAGTCCGACACGTGAAAGTCGCTATTCCTGTAGGGGCTCCAGCGGTTACAGTCAGCTGTTTACCGGGAGCCAGAGCGCCGGACATTAGTGGCAACCTTAGATTGTTAGCTCATAGGAGGTTTTCTAGGATAGTGATTCATGTAGGGGCCAACGATATACGTCTGCGGCAGTCAGAGGTGACTAAGGCTAATGTTAAAGAGGTGGTTAAATTAGCCCAGACGATGTCCGATGCCGTAATCTGCTCTGGCCCCATCCCAATGCGGCGCGGTGATGAGCAGTACAGCAGGCTCACGTCGCTAAACCGCTGGATGTCCAAGTGGTGTTCAGAAAATCAAGTGGGCTTTATTAATAATTGGGAAGAGTTCGAGGGCAAGCCTGGTCTTTTAGGCAGGGACGGTGTCCACCCCACCCGGGATGGCGCTGCCCTGTTATCTTGCAGCATAGCCCATAGCCTGTTAGCTAGTCGGCAGAGTAGCACTAGGAGCTGCTGACTGTCCAGGGTCGCGACCAGGCCGCAGACTAACGGGCTAAACCGTCTGTCTGCGAGCTGCTTAGAGGCGTCACCAAGTTCCCTTAGGATTGGGACTGTGTCTGTGCCCCGGGTTAAACTAAATCATAAGTTTTGAAAATGTGACTACAGATTGGACAAAAGCACGTTAGCAGTAGTCAAAAACTGTAAATTGGAATTGGGATGCCATTCAAATAGATTGGAATTGGGATGTTGTGTAATTACTAGTCCCACTTCCAATCTATTTGAATAGGATCCCACTTCCAATCTATTTTCATGTGTCAAATAGATTGGAATTGGGATGAGTCATGATTACCATCCCTTTTCCAATACACACCCACACACACACACTCATACACACACACATATACACTCTCACTCACACACACTCATACACACACACATACACACTCACTCACACACACTCATACACACTCACACACACACACAAACACACACACACACTCATACACACACACATATACACACTCACTCACACACACACTCATATACACACTCACTCACACACACACTCATACACACACTCATATACACACTCACTCACACACACTCATACACACTCACACACACACACACAAACACACACACACACTCATACACACACACATATACACACTCACTCACACACACACTCATATACACACTCACTCACACACACACTCATACACACACTCATATACACACTCACTCACACACACTCATACACACACACATACACACTCACTCACACAGACACACACACACACACTCATACACACACACACACTCATACACACACACATATACACACTCACTCACACACACACTCATATACACACTCACTCACACACACACTCATACACACACTCATATACACACTCACTCACACACACTCATACACACACACATACACACTCACTCACACAGACACACACACACACACTCATACACACACATGTCTGAGTCCCCCTGACTCACTGTGTGAATGTGTTGAAGTTTGCACAAAGTCATAATTTGGCTGAACAAACTGCATCCCAATTCCAATCTATCACACACATACACACTCACTCACACACACTCATACGCACTCACACACACACAAACACACACACACACTCATACACACACATATACACACTCAGTCACACACACACTCATACACACACTCATATACACACTCACTCACACACACTCATACACACACACATACACACTCACTCACACAGACACACACACACACACACTCATACACACACACATGTCTGAGTCCCCCTGACTCACTGTGTGAATGTGTTGAAGTTTGCACAAAGTCATAATTTGGCTGAACAAACTGCATCCCAATTCCAATCTATTTGACAGGTGGAAATACAGTTTTTGACGACTGCTAACGTGCATTTCCCAATACTTGTGATACATTGTCAAAACTCTAAACACAGCAACACATTGACCTCACACAAATAGCCAAATAGTTAATATTGTGTTCAAAAGCGCATTTTCTTAACTAAATACCAACTCTGCATTTCACAATGCAAACAACTTTGTTAAAACACAGCAAACCTGGTTCAGTATCCAATCATTCTTTTAAACACTAGCACATATTCTCTTTTCGAGATGAACATAGTCAATCACTGCACAACCACTGTAAAAAAACTAACATTTGATGGCAATACAGAAACAGTATTACATGTAATATTTTACCCTCTCCCAGCAAACAACAGACATTTTACAGTAACATCTGTTGTTTTCTTAGTCAGTTCATTTTTACTGTAATCCGCTTCATTTGGACTTTTTTTCAAATGTGTGCATTTTTGGCAACATACTGTCTACACAATGAGTGATATTTACTGTTAGGTACTATATGGAATGTAGATTAGACAAAAAGGAGTCAGTAACAGTTTTGCAGTAAAGGGTATCTTTTACTGTATTAGGGACATTACTGTAAATTGTGGCCTAACCCAAAAAATAATTATCATAATTGTAAACATAATTAGCCATGGTCCCATATGTGTAAAAATACACATATACAAAAAAAGCCACACAAGGGGGAAAACAGAATACAAAACTGAACAGTCTTGTTAGGTGTAATCTAAACGGCCTTCAGCAGTTGGCCACATGTTTTCATCCACATCACATCTGATGTTGGCCCTTGCCGTGGACCTGGGAAAGAAAAGCTTGGTATGCCTTATTCACCCCTGGCAGTCTTCAGCTGAAATGTCTCTGCAGCCAGGATCCATTGCATGCAGCAGGGACATTTGGTCATGGGGCCGATGATCATACACCTTCCACCTCCAGACTGAAAAAAGTTCCTTAGTGGGGTTGAGGAAAGGCGAGTAGGGCGGGAGGAAAAGGGACATCACTCTTGGATGGTCTATAAACCAGTTTGTGATGACATGAGAATGACAAAATGCTACATCGTCCCATCACAAATGTCCTCGTGTTTCCTCCCACCTGTTCCCTTTCTGCATCTGAAACCAGTTGTTGGTAGAGTTCATTCAAAAACGAAAGAAGGAGGTCACTGTTATAGGGACCAATCTAGCATTTGTGAAGGACCAAACCAGCACTTGAGATTGCAGGACAAATTGTTATATTTGCTCCTCTCTGACCCGGTACATTACTGTACTTCAGTATATACTTTTTATAAATATATATATTTTATACTATACTTCATTTATCTATATGTGCAAAAAATGTGTACAACAGTAATAACTGTTCAGCTGCCTTTGTTTTTGCAGAACTTGGCATTTTATACGATATTTAAGGTTTTGAACCTTAGGTTTTCATTTTTGGCATGCTGTGTACAAGCAATTGTAAATAAGACAAAAACGATCCAGAATTTTGTTATTGGATAACCTTGTGTGTATAGAAAATTTAAGCATTATAAAAACATGTAAAATGACTGCATTTTGTGCCATAACAACATGAATTGAACTAATAGTATAGCCACTGAAAACTGATGTTGTGTTCACTGTGTTTGGAGTTTTGAAAATGTGACTACAGATTGGACAAAAGCACGTTAGCAGTAGTCAAAAACTGTAAATTGGAATTGGGATGCCATTCAAATAGATTGGAATTGGGATGTTGTGTAATTACCAGTCCCACTTCCAATCTATTTGAATAGGATCCCACTTCCAATCTATTTTCATGTGTCAAATAGATTGGAATTGGGATGAGTCATGATTACCATCCCTTTTCCAATACACACCCACACACACACACTCATACACACACACATATACACTCTCACTCACACACACTCATACACACACACATACACACTCACTCACACACACTCATACACACTCACACACACACACAAACACACACACACACTCATACACACACACATATACACACTCACTCACACACACACTCATATACACACTCACTCACACACACACTCATACACACACTCATATACACACTCACTCACACACACTCATACACACACATACACACTCACTCACACAGACACACACACACACTCATACACACACATGTCTGAGTCCCCCTGACTCACTGTGTGAATGTGTTGAAGTTTGCACAAAGTCATAATTTGGCTGAACAAACTGCATCCCAATTCCAATCTATCACACACATACACACTCACTCACACACACTCATACGCACTCACACACACACAAACACACACACACACTCATACATACACATATACACACTCAGTCACACACACACTCATACACACACCCATATACACACTCACTCACACACACTCATACACACACACATACACACTCACTCACACAGACACACACACACACACACTCATACACACACACATGTCTGAGTCCCCCTGACTCACTGTGTGAATGTGTTGAAGTTTGCACAAAGTCATAATTTGGCTGAACAAACTGCATCCCAATTCCAATCTATTTGACAGGTGGAAATACAGTTTTTGACGACTGCTAACGTGCATTTCCCAATACTTGTGATACATTGTCAAAACTCTAAACACAGCAACACATTGACCTCACACAAATAGCCAAATAGTTAATATTGTGTTCAAAAGCGCATTTTCTTAACTAAATACCAACTCTGCATTTCACAATGCAAACAACTTTGTTAAAACACAGCAAACCTGGTTCAGTATCCAATCATTCTTTTAAACACTAGCACATATTCTCTTTTCGAGATGAACATAGTCAATCACTGCACAACCACTGTAAAAAAAACTAACATTTGATGGCAATACAGAAACAGTATTACATGTAATATTTTACCCTCTCCCAGCAAACAACAGACATTTTACAGTAACATCTGTTGTTTTCTTAGTCAGTTCATTTTTACTGTAATCCGCTTCATTTGGACTTTTTTTCAAATGTGTGCATTTTTGGCAACATACTGTCTACACAATGAGTGATATTTACTGTTAGGTACTATATGGAATGTAGATTAGACCAAAAAAGGAGTCAGTAACATTTTTGCAGTAAAGGGTATCTTTTACTGTATTAGGGACATTACTGTAAATTGTGGCCTAACCCAAAAAATAATTATCATAATTGTAAACATAATTAGCCATGGTCCCATATGTGTAAAAATACACATATACAAAAAAAGCCACACAAGGGGGAAAACAGAATACAAAACTGAACAGTCTTGTTAGGTGTAATCTAAACGGCCTTCAGCAGTTGGCCACATGTTTTCATCCACATCACATCTGATGTTGGCCCTTGCCGTGGACCTGGGAAAGAAAAGCTTGGTATGCCTTATTCACCCCTGGCAGTCTTCAGCTGAAATGTCTCTGCAGCCAGGATCCATTGCATGCAGCAGGGACATTTGGTCATGGGGCCGATGATCATACACCTTCCACCTCCAGACTGAAAAAAGTTCCTTAGTGGGGTTGAGGAAAGGCGAGTAGGGCAGGAGGAAAAGGGACATCACTCTTGGATGGTCTATAAACCAGTTTGTGATGACATGAGAATGACAAAATGCTACATCGTCCCATCACAAATGTCCTCGTGTTTCCTCCCACCTGTTCCCTTTCTGCATCTGAAACCAGTTGTTGGTAGAGTTCATTCAAAAACGAAAGAAGGAGGTCACTGTTATAGGGACCAATCTAGCATTTGTGAAGGACCAAACCAGCACTTGAGATTGCAGGACAAATTGTTATATTTGCTCCTCTCTGACCCGGTACATTACTGTACTTCAGTATATACTTTTTATAAATATATATATATTTTATACTATACTTCATTTATCTATATGTGCAAAAAATGTGTACAACAGTAATAACTGTTCAGCTGCCTTTGTTTTTGCAGAACTTGGCATTTTATACGATATTTAAGGTTTTGAACCTTAGGTTTTCATTTTTGGCATGCTGTGTACAAGCAATTGTAAATAAGACAAAAACGATCCAGAATTTTGTTATTGGATAACCTTGTGTGTATAGAAAATTTAAGCATTATAAAAACATGTAAAATGACTGCATTTTGTGCCATAACTACATGAATTGAACTAATAGTATAGCCACTGAAAACTGATGTTGTGTTCACTGTGTTTGGAGTTTTGAAAATGTGACTACAGATTGGACAAAAGCACGTTAGCAGTAGTCAAAAACTGTAAATTGGAATTGGGATGCCATTCAAATAGATTGGAATTGGGATGTTGTGTAATTACCAGTCCCACTTCCAATCTATTTGAATAGGATCCCACTTCCAATCTATTTTCATGTGTCAAATAGATTGGAATTGGGATGAGTCATGATTACCATCCCTTTTCCAATACACACCCACACACACACACTCATACACACACACATATACACTCTCACTCACACACACTCATACACACACACATACACACTCACTCACACACACTCATACACACACACACACACACAAACACACACACACACTCATACACACACACATATACACACTCACTCACACACACACTCATATACACACTCACTCACACACACACTCATATACACACTCACTCACACACACTCATACACACACACATACACACTCACTCACACAGACACACACACACACACTCATACACACACATGTCTGAGTCCCCCTGACTCACTGTGTGAATGTGTTGAAGTTTGCACAAAGTCATAATTTGGCTGAACAAACTGCATCCCAATTCCAATCTATCACACACATACACACTCACTCACACACACTCATACGCACTCACACACACACAAACACACACACACACTCATACATACACATATACACACTCAGTCACACACACACTCATACACACACTCATATACACACTCACTCACACACACTCATACACACACACATACACACTCACTCACACAGACACACACACACTCATACACACACACATGTCTGAGTCCCCCTGACTCACTGTGTGAATGTGTTAAAGTTTGCACAAAGTCATAATTTGGCTGAACAAACTGCATCCCAATTCCAATCTATTTGACAGGTGGAAATACAGTTTTTGACGACTGCTAACGTGCATTTCCCAATACTTGTGATACATTGTCAAAACTCTAAACACAGCAACACATTGACCTCACACAAATAGCCAAATAGTTAATATTGTGTTCAAAAGCGCATTTTCTTAACTAAATACCAACTCTGCATTTCACAATGCAAACAACTTTGTTAACACTGGAACTCCTGAGATTTCAAGGTTCTGAGGACATCACCCCTCCTTCTCCTGCCCAATTAGCAGGACCATACATATGTTAATTTCAGAGCAAGACAGGAGCAGAAAGACAGGCAGGAGCTCTGTGGCAGGAGCTCTGTGGTGCACCAGGTCTAGTCTGTGTGCAGTCTGTGTGCACCAGGTCTAGTTTGTAGTCTAAAATAAATAAATAAAGTTTAGCCCTGTTTCGGCGTTATGTGTGAAGCGCTACATATTGACATAAGTATTATTTAGAGCGGTGAACCATTATCATTAGCGTGGTATTGGCGTTATGTATGAAGCAAGCGTCTCAGATTTTCTTGTGCATGCACTTCAATAGCGCCACACATTTACATGGCTGAACCAACCATTATCACGGGTCCATATTGTTCCCGTGAAACACATTATCATTAGCGTGGTATTGGCGTTATGTATGAAGCAAACGTCCCAGATTTTCTTGTGTATGCACTTCAATAGCGCCACACATTTACATGGCTGAACCAACCATTATCACGGGTTCATATTGTTCCCGTGAAACACATTATCATTAGCGTGGTATTGGCGTTATGTATGAAGCAAGCGTCCCAGATTTTCTTGTGTATGCACTTCAATAGCAGCAACAAAGTAATAAAGGTATAGTAAAGTAATATTTATTTGTACATTTACTTATTTTTACTCATACAGCATAGTAACATAATATTTTTTTGCAGTGTTTATGCTTGTGTTTGACTGATATTTCGTTTGTGTAAATAAGATATTTCGTTCATGTAAATAACTTAGCGTCATTTATTTATTTTTACTCATACAG
Source organism: Brachyhypopomus gauderio (assembly GCF_052324685.1). Lineage (NCBI taxonomy): Eukaryota > Metazoa > Chordata > Actinopteri > Gymnotiformes > Hypopomidae > Brachyhypopomus > Brachyhypopomus gauderio. The sequence continues at coordinate 60,073 of NW_027506971.1, read as the reverse complement.
CATAGTAATATAATATTTTTTGCAGTGTTTATGCTTGTGTTTGACTGATATTTCGTTCGTGTAAATAAGATATTTCGTTTGTGTAAATAACTTAGCGTCATTTATTTATTTTTACTCATACAGCATAGTAATATAATATTTTTTGTGTTTTCTTGTGTTTGACTGATATTTCGTTCGTGTAAATAAGATATTTCGTTTGTGTAAATAACTTAGCGTCATTTATTTATTTTTACTCATACAGCATAGTAATATAATATTTTTTGCAGTGTTTATGCTTGTGTTTGACTGATATTTCGTTTGTGTAAATAAGATATTTCGTTTGTGTAAATAACTTAGCGTCATTTATTTATTTTTACTCATACAGCATAGTAATATAATATTTTTTGCAGTGTTTATGCTTGTGTTTGACTGATATTCACGGATTGCCGTGAACCATTATCACGGGGAACAACTTTTATTGTTCCCGTGTATGCAGGGGATTAGCCCGGTTTCGGTTTCGGCGTTATGTGTGAAGCGCCACCTATTATAATAAAGTATAATTAGTATGCGCTGTTGTGGGTGTGTTCTTCAGAGTCATGATAAAAGCTGAAACCCAAAGGCAGGCGACTTACATTTTCACTACTATCCTGTGTGGAGACGACGCAAAACACCATGGCAAGACAGAGGACGTTCACCGGTCAAGAAGTTGCGGCTTTGCTGACCAACGAGGACTGCTGTGAGTCCGATGCGGGAGAAGGACCCTCCTGTTTTTTGACCAGCGATTCATCCGATGAAGAAAGAAGCAGTACATCGGATGAGGTACAACAGAGCCCTCCAAGGAAGAGACGGACACAGGCTGACACCACACCTGCACCAACCGTACGGGCAAAAGATGGAACTGTTTGGGAGAAGGTTGGCATCGCACGCTCTCGTGTCAGCAGCTGTTCGCCTAATTCAACATTTGTTGAGCCGTCCGGGCCTACAGAGCATGCAAAGGTATAGTAACTTCATATTTCTTTCCAGTGTTTCTGCTTGTGTTTGAATGATATTTAGTACGTGTAATTTACCTAGCGTCATTTGTTTACTTTTACTAATACAGCGTAGGATCACAAGCAGACTGCAGAGTTTTCTGTGTTTGCTCGACATGGAGATGCTGCGAATCATCACAGACTGCACTGTCCATGAAGCCCGCAGAACAGACAGCAGCTGGAGTTTGTCGGTCAGCGAGTTTATGGCATTCGTAGCAATCCTATTTCTACGAGCAGTCCTCTGTCCAGTTGGAGCGATGTCGGACTGTTGGTCGGCAATGTTCGCTGTGCCTTCGATCCAGGAGACAATGGCACGGGACCGCTACCAAGAAATCATGCGGTACTTGCGCTTTGATAATAAGGACACCCGTGCGGAGCGTGCAAAGAGCGACAGATTTGCTGCGATTTCGGACATCTGGCAGCGATTTGTGAACAACTGCATTTTGTGCTATACCCCAGGCAAGGAACTGACAGTCGACGAGCAGCTGTTTCCGACCAAGGTTCGCTGTCCATTCACCCAGTACATTGCCTCAAAGCCGGACAAGTTTGGAATAAAGTTTTGGGTTGCTTCTGAGTTGAACACAAAGTACATGTGCAACGCCATTCCATACCTTGGAAAGGACCCCGATCGTCCCAAGGGGGAAAGAGTGTCCGAGAATGTGGTGATGAAGCTTATGAAGCCATACCTGGGCAAGGGCAGAACTGTAGCCACAGACAATTTTTTCACATCTCTTTCCCTGGCTAAGAAGCTGCTGGAATGCAACACGACTCTGCTTGGGACAATGAACAAGATTCGCCGAGAAGTTCCTTTGGAAGCCAAAAACGCCAAGGGACGTGAGAAGTTGTCAACGGAGGTGTACAGATCCGATGATGCGCTTCTGACGGTGTATGCCTCCAAGCCCAACAAAACAGTTTGCGTTCTGAGCACTATGCACACGCACGTGGAGATTGCAGACGACCGCAAAAAGAAGCCAAACACTGTGACGGACTACAACCGGACGAAGGTATGCATGTGTTGGCATTGATAAATCAATTTATCATACATGAATGAATTTATTCAAAATATAACATGTACTTCTTTGTATTTGTTCTTTGCAGTGCGCCGTTGACATCATGGACCAGAAGGCGCGTGCATACACAGTGCGCGCAGGAACACGCCGGTGGCCCGTTGCAGTGTTTTATAACATACTTGACCTGGCAGCGATGAACGCGCATGTTTTGTACACGGCATGTACGGGGTCCACAGAGAGTAGGAGAGTTTTTATGTGTACTCTTGCTGAGGAACTCCGTCTTCGTTTCCTACAGGAAAAGGAGTTGAAGAGAACGCCACGTCCTTCGCCTGCTCCTGGAAAGAAGACTACGTGTCAGGTGCAGACAAACTGCAACCGGAACCACAGCATAACCCCGTGCGCTGCATGCGGCAAGTACACCTGTCGCAAGTGTAGGGCAGAGTGTCCCTGGCTGTGTGGCAACTGTGTACCTAAAACTACATGAAGGTACGTCGATAAGTATATTTATATATATATATATATATATAAATATATTATATATATATACAGACAACCAATCACACACACATATATATACACACACACTATTATTTGAACATAACCAAAAATCTCTTCTCTTTCTGTTCCACAGTCGCACATCATGAAACCCGGTGTCACGGTCTGCCCCGCATCTCCTGCCATTTCATGTCTGTTTCCGTGTTAGTCCTCTGTTTATTTCTCGTCGTGGTTGCTGGTTATTTTTCTCATGGTTGCTGGAATTGGATTCCCGTTCTGTTATGACCCATGCCTGTGACATTTTCACAGAATCAATTTATACATGAATGAATTCGTTCTAAATATAACATGTACTTCTGTGCGTGCATACACAGTGCGCGCAGGAACACGCCGGTGGCCCGTTGACCTTGGCAGCGATGAACGATGAACCTGCCGCAAATGTAAGAAAGAGGGTCCCTGGCTGGTACACATGAATAAATTCGTTCAAAATATAACATGTACTTTGTTCTTTGCAGTGCGCCGTTGACAGACATCATGAAGGTGCGTGCATACACAGTGCACGCAGGAACACGCCGGTGGCCCGTTGCATGCAGCGAGTACACCCTGGCTGTGTAGCAACTGTTGGCTACAACTACATGAAGGTACGTTGATAAGTAGGCCTACATACGTAACACCACATATGTTACGTATTTTTGTCTTCTGAAAGATTTTATTCAAAATGTAAGGTGTACCTTGAATTGTTCTCCACAGCATCAACGCGTGTGTTGCATGCGGCAAGTGCATCTGGCGAGTACACCCTCAACTTCAAGACACCCTCAACTTTCTTGACATTCCACTTCAAGAAACCCGGAATAGACATCCATGTTTGATCAAAATAAAGTTGTTTTACAGCACATGAATTTGTTCTTCCTGTCTTTTCCTCTCCTTTTCCAGTCTGCTGTTTAGATCACAACATTTATCAGCCATATATATAATTGCGCCATATAATTTCTTAGCTTTTCAAACGCGAATTCAAACGCGGAAACAGAAAGTGTAACAAATATTATATAGTGTAGTAAATATACAAAGAGCTTCAAACAATATACAAAGAGGTTCAGACAATTTTATTTATTTTTATTGTTTGACGGGACTCATTTGAGAAACTCTCTACGTGCGCTTGAATTGTATCTTTTGAAACACGAGTCTACAAAATTTCCGCTGTTTGTTGTAGGATCGGTAACATATACAGTCTGCTTGTTTGTAACCAAGTTTTTCGTGAAGTATCACGTTTGGTGCCTTGTATGAGCTTGGAGGTGAGCCGCTTGTGCTTTGGCAGGCGTATGAGCTGGGGGTGAGACGCTTCCACCGCATTACCAAGACAATGGGCGTTAATCTCTTCACAGCAGGGGAGTGGGCTACATGGACCTTACTAAGCCTTGCGAAAATTTTCGCGGCCGTCGGGTTCCTAGTGTTAAAACACAGCAAACCTGGTTCAGTATCCAATCATTCTTTTAAACACTAGCACATATTCTCTTTTCGAGATGAACATAGTCAATCACTGCACAACCACTGTAAAAAAACTAACATTTGATGGCAATACAGAAACAGTATTACATGTAATATTTTACCCTCTCCCAGCAAACAACAGACATTTTACAGTAACATCTGTTGTTTTCTTAGTCAGTTCATTTTTACTGTAATCCGCTTCATTTGGACTTTTTTTTCAAATGTGTGCATTTTTGGCAACATACTGTCTACACAATGAGTGATATTTACTGTTAGGTACTATATGGAATGTAGATTAGACCAAAAGGAGTCAGTAACATTTTTGCAGTAAAGGGTATCTTTTACTGTATTAGGGACATTACTGTAAATTGTGGCCTAACCCAAAAAATAATTATCATAATTGTAAACATAATTAGCCATGGTCCCATATGTGTAAAAATACACATATACAAAAAAAGCCACACAAGGGGGAAAACAGAATACAAAACTGAACAGTCTTGTTAGGTGTAATCTAAACGGCCTTCAGCAGTTGGCCACATGTTTTCATCCACATCACATCTGATGTTGGCCCTTGCCATGGACCTGGGAAAGAAAAGCTTGGTATGCCTTATTCACCCCTGGCAGTCTTCAGCTGAAATGTCTCTGCAGCCAGGATCCATTGCATGCAGCAGGGACATTTGGTCATGGGGCCGATGATCATACACCTTCCACCTCCAGACTGAAAAAAGTTCCTTATTGGGGTTGAGGAAAGGCGAGTAGGGCGGGAGGAAAAGGGACATCACTCTTGGATGGTCTATAAACCAGTTTGTGATGACATGAGAATGACAAAATGCTACATCGTCCCATCACAAATGTCCTCGTGTTTCCTCCCACCTGTTCCCTTTCTGCATCTGAAACCAGTTGTTGGTAGAGTTCATTCAAAAACGAAAGAAGGAGGTCACTGTTATAGGGACCAATCTAGCATTTGTGAAGGACCAAACCAGCACTTGAGATTGCAGGACAAATTGTTATATTTGCTCCTCTCTGACCCGGTACATTACTGTACTTCAGTATATACTTTTTATAAATATATATATATATTTTATACTATACTTCATTTATCTATATGTGCAAAAAATGTGTACAACAGTAATAACTGTTCAGCTGCCTTTGTTTTTGCAGAACTTGGCATTTTATACGATATTTAAGGTTTTGAACCTTAGGTTTTCATTTTTGGCATGCTGTGTACAAGCAATTGTAAATAAGACAAAAACGATCCAGAATTTTGTTATTGGATAACCTTGTGTGTATAGAAAATTTAAGCATTATAAAAACATGTAAAATGACTGCATTTTGTGCCATAACAACATGAATTGAACTAATAGTATAGCCACTGAAAACTGATGTTGTGTTCACTGTGTTTGGAGTTTTGAAAATGTGACTACAGATTGGACAAAAGCACGTTAGCAGTAGTCAAAAACTGTAAATTGGAATTGGGATGCCATTCAAATAGATTGGAATTGGGATGTTGTGTAATTACCAGTCCCACTTCCAATCTATTTGAATAGGATCCCACTTCCAATCTATTTTCATGTGTCAAATAGATTGGAATTGGGATGAGTCATGATTACCATCCCTTTTCCAATACACACCCACACACACACACTCATACACACACACATATACACTCTCACTCACACACACTCATACACACACACACACACACTCACTCACACACACTCATACACACACACACACACACAAACACACACACACACTCATACACACACACATATACACACTCACTCACACACACACTCATATACACACTCACTCACACACACACTCATATACACACTCACTCACACACACTCATACACACACACATACACACTCACTCACACAGACACACACACACACTCATACACACACATGTCTGAGTCCCCCTGACTCACTGTGTGAATGTGTTGAAGTTTGCACAAAGTCATAATTTGGCTGAACAAACTGCATCCCAATTCCAATCTATCACACACATACACACTCACTCACACACACTCATACGCACTCACACACACACAAACACACACACACACACTCATACATACACATATACACACTCAGTCACACACACACTCATACACACACTCATATACACACTCACTCACACACACTCATACACACACACATACACACTCACTCACACAGACACACACACACTCATACACACACACATGTCTGAGTCCCCCTGACTCACTGTGTGAATGTGTTAAAGTTTGCACAAAGTCATAATTTGGCTGAACAAACTGCATCCCAATTCCAATCTATTTGACAGGTGGAAATACAGTTTTTGACGACTGCTAACGTGCATTTCCCAATACTTGTGATACATTGTCAAAACTCTAAACACAGCAACACATTGACCTCACACAAATAGCCAAATAGTTAATATTGTGTTCAAAAGCGCATTTTCTTAACTAAATACCAACTCTGCATTTCACAATGCAAACAACTTTGTTAACACTGGAACTCCTGAGATTTCAAGGTTCTGAGGACATCACCCCTCCTTCTCCTGCCCAATTAGCAGGACCATACATATGTTAATTTCAGAGCAAGACAGGAGCAGAAAGACAGGCAGGAGCTCTGTGGCAGGAGCTCTGTGGTGCACCAGGTCTAGTCTGTGTGCAGTCTGTGTGCACCAGGTCTAGTTTGTAGTCTAAAATAAATAAATAAAGTTTAGCCCTGTTTCGGCGTTATGTGTGAAGCGCTACATATTGACATAAGTATTATTTAGAGCGGTGAACCATTATCATTAGCGTGGTATTGGCGTTATGTATGAAGCAAGCGTCTCAGATTTTCTTGTGCATGCACTTCAATAGCGCCACACATTTACATGGCTGAACCAACCATTATCACGGGTCCATATTGTTCCCGTGAAACACATTATCATTAGCGTGGTATTGGCGTTATGTATGAAGCAAACGTCCCAGATTTTCTTGTGTATGCACTTCAATAGCGCCACACATTTACATGGCTGAACCAACCATTATCACGGGTTCATATTGTTCCCGTGAAACACATTATCATTAGCGTGGTATTGGCGTTATGTATGAAGCAAGCGTCCCAGATTTTCTTGTGTATGCACTTCAATAGCAGCAACAAAGTAATAAAGGTATAGTAAAGTAATATTTATTTGTACATTTACTTATTTTTACTCATACAGCATAGTAACATAATATTTTTTTGCGGTGTTTATGCTTGTGTTTGACTGATATTTCGTTTGTGTAAATAAGATATTTCGTTCATGTAAATAACTTAGCGTCATTTATTTATTTTTACTCATACAGCATAGTAATATAATATTTTTTGCAGTGTTTATGCTTGTGTTTGACTGATATTTCGTTCGTGTAAATAAGATATTTCGTTTGTGTAAATAACTTAGCGTCATTTATTTATTTTTACTCATACAGCATAGTAATATAATATTTTTTGTGTTTTCTTGTGTTTGACTGATATTTCGTTCGTGTAAATAAGATATTTCGTTTGTGTAAATAACTTAGCGTCATTTATTTATTTTTACTCATACAGCATAGTAATATAATATTTTTTGCAGTGTTTATGCTTGTGTTTGACTGATATTTCGTTTGTGTAAATAAGATATTTCGTTTGTGTAAATAACTTAGCGTCATTTATTTATTTTTACTCATACAGCATAGTAATATAATATTTTTTGCAGTGTTTATGCTTGTGTTTGACTGATATTCACGGATTGCCGTGAACCATTATCACGGGGAACAACTTTTATTGTTCCCGTGTATGCAGGGGATTAGCCCGGTTTCGGTTTCGGCGTTATGTGTGAAGCGCCACCTATTATAATAAAGTATAATTAGTATGCGCTGTTGTGGGTGTGTTCTTCAGAGTCATGATAAAAGCTGAAACCCAAAGGCAGGCGACTTACATTTTCACTACTATCCTGTGTGGAGACGACGCAAAACACCATGGCAAGACAGAGGACGTTCACCGGTCAAGAAGTTGCGGCTTTGCTGACCAACGAGGACTGCTGTGAGTCCGATGCGGGAGAAGGACCCTCCTGTTTTTTGACCAGCGATTCATCCGATGAAGAAAGAAGCAGTACATCGGATGAGGTACAACAGAGCCCTCCAAGGAAGAGACGGACACAGGCTGACACCACACCTGCACCAACCGTACGGGCAAAAGATGGAACTGTTTGGGAGAAGGTTGGCATCGCACGCTCTCGTGTCAGCAGCTGTTCGCCTAATTCAACATTTGTTGAGCCGTCCGGGCCTACAGAGCATGCAAAGGTATAGTAACTTCATATTTCTTTCCAGTGTTTCTGCTTGTGTTTGAATGATATTTAGTACGTGTAATTTACCTAGCGTCATTTGTTTACTTTTACTAATACAGCGTAGGATCACAAGCAGACTGCAGAGTTTTCTGTGTTTGCTCGACATGGAGATGCTGCGAATCATCACAGACTGCACTGTCCATGAAGCCCGCAGAACAGACAGCAGCTGGAGTTTGTCGGTCAGCGAGTTTATGGCATTCGTAGCAATCCTATTTCTACGAGCAGTCCTCTGTCCAGTTGGAGCGATGTCGGACTGTTGGTCGGCAATGTTCGCTGTGCCTTCGATCCAGGAGACAATGGCACGGGACCGCTACCAAGAAATCATGCGGTACTTGCGCTTTGATAATAAGGACACCCGTGCGGAGCGTGCAAAGAGCGACAGATTTGCTGCGATTTCGGACATCTGGCAGCGATTTGTGAACAACTGCATTTTGTGCTATACCCCAGGCAAGGAACTGACAGTCGACGAGCAGCTGTTTCCGACCAAGGTTCGCTGTCCATTCACCCAGTACATTGCCTCAAAGCCGGACAAGTTTGGAATAAAGTTTTGGGTTGCTTCTGAGTTGAACACAAAGTACATGTGCAACGCCATTCCATACCTTGGAAAGGACCCCGATCGTCCCAAGGGGGAAAGAGTGTCCGAGAATGTGGTGATGAAGCTTATGAAGCCATACCTGGGCAAGGGCAGAACTGTAGCCACAGACAATTTTTTCACATCTCTTTCCCTGGCTAAGAAGCTGCTGGAATGCAACACGACTCTGCTTGGGACAATGAACAAGATTCGCCGAGAAGTTCCTTTGGAAGCCAAAAACGCCAAGGGACGTGAGAAGTTGTCAACGGAGGTGTACAGATCCGATGATGCGCTTCTGACGGTGTATGCCTCCAAGCCCAACAAAACAGTTTGCGTTCTGAGCACTATGCACACGCACGTGGAGATTGCAGACGACCGCAAAAAGAAGCCAAACACTGTGACGGACTACAACCGGACGAAGGTATGCATGTGTTGGCATTGATAAATCAATTTATCATACATGAATGAATTTATTCAAAATATAACATGTACTTCTTTGTATTTGTTCTTTGCAGTGCGCCGTTGACATCATGGACCAGAAGGCGCGTGCATACACAGTGCGCGCAGGAACACGCCGGTGGCCCGTTGCAGTGTTTTATAACATACTTGACCTGGCAGCGATGAACGCGCATGTTTTGTACACGGCATGTACGGGGTCCACAGAGAGTAGGAGAGTTTTTATGTGTACTCTTGCTGAGGAACTCCGTCTTCGTTTCCTACAGGAAAAGGAGTTGAAGAGAACGCCACGTCCTTCGCCTGCTCCTGGAAAGAAGACTACGTGTCAGGTGCAGACAAACTGCAACCGGAACCACAGCATAACCCCGTGCGCTGCATGCGGCAAGTACACCTGTCGCAAGTGTAGGGCAGAGTGTCCCTGGCTGTGTGGCAACTGTGTACCTAAAACTACATGAAGGTACGTCGATAAGTATATTTATATATATATATATATATATAAATATATTATATATATATACAGACAACCAATCACACACACATATATATACACACACACTATTATTTGAACATAACCAAAAATCTCTTCTCTTTCTGTTCCACAGTCGCACATCATGAAACCCGGTGTCACGGTCTGCCCCGCATCTCCTGCCATTTCATGTCTGTTTCCGTGTTAGTCCTCTGTTTATTTCTCGTCGTGGTTGCTGGTTATTTTTCTCATGGTTGCTGGAATTGGATTCCCGTTCTGTTATGACCCATGCCTGTGACATTTTCACAGAATCAATTTATACATGAATGAATTCGTTCTAAATATAACATGTACTTCTGTGCGTGCATACACAGTGCGCGCAGGAACACGCCGGTGGCCCGTTGACCTTGGCAGCGATGAACGATGAACCTGCCGCAAATGTAAGAAAGAGGGTCCCTGGCTGGTACACATGAATAAATTCGTTCAAAATATAACATGTACTTTGTTCTTTGCAGTGCGCCGTTGACAGACATCATGAAGGTGCGTGCATACACAGTGCACGCAGGAACACGCCGGTGGCCCGTTGCATGCAGCGAGTACACCCTGGCTGTGTAGCAACTGTTGGCTACAACTACATGAAGGTACGTTGATAAGTAGGCCTACATACGTAACACCACATATGTTACGTATTTTTGTCTTCTGAAAGATTTTATTCAAAATGTAAGGTGTACCTTGAATTGTTCTCCACAGCATCAACGCGTGTGTTGCATGCGGCAAGTGCATCTGGCGAGTACACCCTCAACTTCAAGACACCCTCAACTTTCTTGACATTCCACTTCAAGAAACCCGGAATAGACATCCATGTTTGATCAAAATAAAGTTGTTTTACAGCACATGAATTTGTTCTTCCTGTCTTTTCCTCTCCTTTTCCAGTCTGCTGTTTAGATCACAACATTTATCAGCCATATATATAATTGCGCCATATAATTTCTTAGCTTTTCAAACGCGAATTCAAACGCGGAAACAGAAAGTGTAACAAATATTATATAGTGTAGTAAATATACAAAGAGCTTCAAACAATATACAAAGAGGTTCAGACAATTTTATTTATTTTTATTGTTTGACGGGACTCATTTGAGAAACTCTCTACGTGCGCTTGAATTGTATCTTTTGAAACACGAGTCTACAAAATTTCCGCTGTTTGTTGTAGGATCGGTAACATATACAGTCTGCTTGTTTGTAACCAAGTTTTTCGTGAAGTATCACGTTTGGTGCCTTGTATGAGCTTGGAGGTGAGCCGCTTGTGCTTTGGCAGGCGTATGAGCTGGGGGTGAGACGCTTCCACCGCATTACCAAGACAATGGGCGTTAATCTCTTCACAGCAGGGGAGTGGGCTACATGGACCTTACTAAGCCTTGCGAAAATTTTCGCGGCCGTCGGGTTCCTAGTGTTAAAACACAGCAAACCTGGTTCAGTATCCAATCATTCTTTTAAACACTAGCACATATTCTCTTTTCGAGATGAACATAGTCAATCACTGCACAACCACTGTAAAAAAACTAACATTTGATGGCAATACAGAAACAGTATTACATGTAATATTTTACCCTCTCCCAGCAAACAACAGACATTTTACAGTAACATCTGTTGTTTTCTTAGTCAGTTCATTTTTACTGTAATCCGCTTCATTTGGACTTTTTTTTCAAATGTGTGCATTTTTGGCAACATACTGTCTACACAATGAGTGATATTTACTGTTAGGTACTATATGGAATGTAGATTAGACCAAAAGGAGTCAGTAACATTTTTGCAGTAAAGGGTATCTTTTACTGTATTAGGGACATTACTGTAAATTGTGGCCTAACCCAAAAAATAATTATCATAATTGTAAACATAATTAGCCATGGTCCCATATGTGTAAAAATACACATATACAAAAAAAGCCACACAAGGGGGAAAACAGAATACAAAACTGAACAGTCTTGTTAGGTGTAATCTAAACGGCCTTCAGCAGTTGGCCACATGTTTTCATCCACATCACATCTGATGTTGGCCCTTGCCATGGACCTGGGAAAGAAAAGCTTGGTATGCCTTATTCACCCCTGGCAGTCTTCAGCTGAAATGTCTCTGCAGCCAGGATCCATTGCATGCAGCAGGGACATTTGGTCATGGGGCCGATGATCATACACCTTCCACCTCCAGACTGAAAAAAGTTCCTTATTGGGGTTGAGGAAAGGCGAGTAGGGCGGGAGGAAAAGGGACATCACTCTTGGATGGTCTATAAACCAGTTTGTGATGACATGAGAATGACAAAATGCTACATCGTCCCATCACAAATGTCCTCGTGTTTCCTCCCACCTGTTCCCTTTCTGCATCTGAAACCAGTTGTTGGTAGAGTTCATTCAAAAACGAAAGAAGGAGGTCACTGTTATAGGGACCAATCTAGCATTTGTGAAGGACCAAACCAGCACTTGAGATTGCAGGACAAATTGTTATATTTGCTCCTCTCTGACCCGGTACATTACTGTACTTCAGTATATACTTTTTATAAATATATATATATATTTTATACTATACTTCATTTATCTATATGTGCAAAAAATGTGTACAACAGTAATAACTGTTCAGCTGCCTTTGTTTTTGCAGAACTTGGCATTTTATACGATATTTAAGGTTTTGAACCTTAGGTTTTCATTTTTGGCATGCTGTGTACAAGCAATTGTAAATAAGACAAAAACGATCCAGAATTTTGTTATTGGATAACCTTGTGTGTATAGAAAATTTAAGCATTATAAAAACATGTAAAATGACTGCATTTTGTGCCATAACAACATGAATTGAACTAATAGTATAGCCACTGAAAACTGATGTTGTGTTCACTGTGTTTGGAGTTTTGAAAATGTGACTACAGATTGGACAAAAGCACGTTAGCAGTAGTCAAAAACTGTAAATTGGAATTGGGATGCCATTCAAATAGATTGGAATTGGGATGTTGTGTAATTACCAGTCCCACTTCCAATCTATTTGAATAGGATCCCACTTCCAATCTATTTTCATGTGTCAAATAGATTGGAATTGGGATGAGTCATGATTACCATCCCTTTTCCAATACACACCCACACACACACACTCATACACACACACATATACACTCTCACTCACACACACTCATACACACACACACACACACTCACTCACACACACTCATACACACACACACACACACAAACACACACACACACTCATACACACACACATATACACACTCACTCACACACACACTCATATACACACTCACTCACACACACACTCATATACACACTCACTCACACACACTCATACACACACACATACACACTCACTCACACAGACACACACACACACTCATACACACACATGTCTGAGTCCCCCTGACTCACTGTGTGAATGTGTTGAAGTTTGCACAAAGTCATAATTTGGCTGAACAAACTGCATCCCAATTCCAATCTATCACACACATACACACTCACTCACACACACTCATACGCACTCACACACACACAAACACACACACACACACTCATACATACACATATACACACTCAGTCACACACACACTCATACACACACTCATATACACACTCACTCACACACACTCATACACACACACATACACACTCACTCACACAGACACACACACACTCATACACACACACATGTCTGAGTCCCCCTGACTCACTGTGTGAATGTGTTAAAGTTTGCACAAAGTCATAATTTGGCTGAACAAACTGCATCCCAATTCCAATCTATTTGACAGGTGGAAATACAGTTTTTGACGACTGCTAACGTGCATTTCCCAATACTTGTGATACATTGTCAAAACTCTAAACACAGCAACACATTGACCTCACACAAATAGCCAAATAGTTAATATTGTGTTCAAAAGCGCATTTTCTTAACTAAATACCAACTCTGCATTTCACAATGCAAACAACTTTGTTAACACTGGAACTCCTGAGATTTCAAGGTTCTGAGGACATCACCCCTCCTTCTCCTGCCCAATTAGCAGGACCATACATATGTTAATTTCAGAGCAAGACAGGAGCAGAAAGACAGGCAGGAGCTCTGTGGCAGGAGCTCTGTGGTGCACCAGGTCTAGTCTGTGTGCAGTCTGTGTGCACCAGGTCTAGTTTGTAGTCTAAAATAAATAAATAAAGTTTAGCCCTGTTTCGGCGTTATGTGTGAAGCGCTACATATTGACATAAGTATTATTTAGAGCGGTGAACCATTATCATTAGCGTGGTATTGGCGTTATGTATGAAGCAAGCGTCTCAGATTTTCTTGTGCATGCACTTCAATAGCGCCACACATTTACATGGCTGAACCAACCATTATCACGGGTCCATATTGTTCCCGTGAAACACATTATCATTAGCGTGGTATTGGCGTTATGTATGAAGCAAACGTCCCAGATTTTCTTGTGTATGCACTTCAATAGCGCCACACATTTACATGGCTGAACCAACCATTATCACGGGTTCATATTGTTCCCGTGAAACACATTATCATTAGCGTGGTATTGGCGTTATGTATGAAGCAAGCGTCCCAGATTTTCTTGTGTATGCACTTCAATAGCAGCAACAAAGTAATAAAGGTATAGTAAAGTAATATTTATTTGTACATTTACTTATTTTTACTCATACAGCATAGTAACATAATATTTTTTTGCAGTGTTTATGCTTGTGTTTGACTGATATTTCGTTTGTGTAAATAAGATATTTCGTTCATGTAAATAACTTAGCGTCATTTATTTATTTTTACTCATACAGCATAGTAATATAATATTTTTTGCAGTGTTTATGCTTGTGTTTGACTGATATTTCGTTCGTGTAAATAAGATATTTCGTTTGTGTAAATAACTTAGCGTCATTTATTTATTTTTACTCATACAGCATAGTAATATAATATTTTTTGTGTTTTCTTGTGTTTGACTGATATTTCGTTCGTGTAAATAAGATATTTCGTTTGTGTAAATAACTTAGCGTCATTTATTTATTTTTACTCATACAGCATAGTAATATAATATTTTTTGCAGTGTTTATGCTTGTGTTTGACTGATATTTCGTTTGTGTAAATAAGATATTTCGTTTGTGTAAATAACTTAGCGTCATTTATTTATTTTTACTCATACAGCATAGTAATATAATATTTTTTGCAGTGTTTATGCTTGTGTTTGACTGATATTCACGGATTGCCGTGAACCATTATCACGGGGAACAACTTTTATTGTTCCCGTGTATGCAGGGGATTAGCCCGGTTTCGGTTTCGGCGTTATGTGTGAAGCGCCACCTATTATAATAAAGTATAATTAGTATGCGCTGTTGTGGGTGTGTTCTTCAGAGTCATGATAAAAGCTGAAACCCAAAGGCAGGCGACTTACATTTTCACTACTATCCTGTGTGGAGACGACGCAAAACACCATGGCAAGACAGAGGACGTTCACCGGTCAAGAAGTTGCGGCTTTGCTGACCAACGAGGACTGCTGTGAGTCCGATGCGGGAGAAGGACCCTCCTGTTTTTTGACCAGCGATTCATCCGATGAAGAAAGAAGCAGTACATCGGATGAGGTACAACAGAGCCCTCCAAGGAAGAGACGGACACAGGCTGACACCACACCTGCACCAACCGTACGGGCAAAAGATGGAACTGTTTGGGAGAAGGTTGGCATCGCACGCTCTCGTGTCAGCAGCTGTTCGCCTAATTCAACATTTGTTGAGCCGTCCGGGCCTACAGAGCATGCAAAGGTATAGTAACTTCATATTTCTTTCCAGTGTTTCTGCTTGTGTTTGAATGATATTTAGTACGTGTAATTTACCTAGCGTCATTTGTTTACTTTTACTAATACAGCGTAGGATCACAAGCAGACTGCAGAGTTTTCTGTGTTTGCTCGACATGGAGATGCTGCGAATCATCACAGACTGCACTGTCCATGAAGCCCGCAGAACAGACAGCAGCTGGAGTTTGTCGGTCAGCGAGTTTATGGCATTCGTAGCAATCCTATTTCTACGAGCAGTCCTCTGTCCAGTTGGAGCGATGTCGGACTGTTGGTCGGCAATGTTCGCTGTGCCTTCGATCCAGGAGACAATGGCACGGGACCGCTACCAAGAAATCATGCGGTACTTGCGCTTTGATAATAAGGACACCCGTGCGGAGCGTGCAAAGAGCGACAGATTTGCTGCGATTTCGGACATCTGGCAGCGATTTGTGAACAACTGCATTTTGTGCTATACCCCAGGCAAGGAACTGACAGTCGACGAGCAGCTGTTTCCGACCAAGGTTCGCTGTCCATTCACCCAGTACATTGCCTCAAAGCCGGACAAGTTTGGAATAAAGTTTTGGGTTGCTTCTGAGTTGAACACAAAGTACATGTGCAACGCCATTCCATACCTTGGAAAGGACCCCGATCGTCCCAAGGGGGAAAGAGTGTCCGAGAATGTGGTGATGAAGCTTATGAAGCCATACCTGGGCAAGGGCAGAACTGTAGCCACAGACAATTTTTTCACATCTCTTTCCCTGGCTAAGAAGCTGCTGGAATGCAACACGACTCTGCTTGGGACAATGAACAAGATTCGCCGAGAAGTTCCTTTGGAAGCCAAAAACGCCAAGGGACGTGAGAAGTTGTCAACGGAGGTGTACAGATCCGATGATGCGCTTCTGACGGTGTATGCCTCCAAGCCCAACAAAACAGTTTGCGTTCTGAGCACTATGCACACGCACGTGGAGATTGCAGACGACCGCAAAAAGAAGCCAAACACTGTGACGGACTACAACCGGACGAAGGTATGCATGTGTTGGCATTGATAAATCAATTTATCATACATGAATGAATTTATTCAAAATATAACATGTACTTCTTTGTATTTGTTCTTTGCAGTGCGCCGTTGACATCATGGACCAGAAGGCGCGTGCATACACAGTGCGCGCAGGAACACGCCGGTGGCCCGTTGCAGTGTTTTATAACATACTTGACCTGGCAGCGATGAACGCGCATGTTTTGTACACGGCATGTACGGGGTCCACAGAGAGTAGGAGAGTTTTTATGTGTACTCTTGCTGAGGAACTCCGTCTTCGTTTCCTACAGGAAAAGGAGTTGAAGAGAACGCCACGTCCTTCGCCTGCTCCTGGAAAGAAGACTACGTGTCAGGTGCAGACAAACTGCAACCGGAACCACAGCATAACCCCGTGCGCTGCATGCGGCAAGTACACCTGTCGCAAGTGTAGGGCAGAGTGTCCCTGGCTGTGTGGCAACTGTGTACCTAAAACTACATGAAGGTACGTCGATAAGTATATTTATATATATATATATATATATATAAATATATTATATATATATACAGACAACCAATCACACACACATATATATACACACACACTATTATTTGAACATAACCAAAAATCTCTTCTCTTTCTGTTCCACAGTCGCACATCATGAAACCCGGTGTCACGGTCTGCCCCGCATCTCCTGCCATTTCATG
Organism: Brachyhypopomus gauderio; assembly: GCF_052324685.1. Classification (NCBI taxonomy): domain Eukaryota; kingdom Metazoa; phylum Chordata; class Actinopteri; order Gymnotiformes; family Hypopomidae; genus Brachyhypopomus; species Brachyhypopomus gauderio. The sequence continues at coordinate 42,727 of NW_027506971.1, read as the reverse complement.
TCTGTTTCCGTGTTAGTCCTCTGTTTATTTCTCGTCGTGGTTGCTGGTTATTTTTCTCATGGTTGCTGGAATTGGATTCCCGTTCTGTTATGACCCATGCCTGTGACATTTTCACAGAATCAATTTATACATGAATGAATTCGTTCTAAATATAACATGTACTTCTGTGCGTGCATACACAGTGCGCGCAGGAACACGCCGGTGGCCCGTTGACCTTGGCAGCGATGAACGATGAACCTGCCGCAAATGTAAGAAAGAGGGTCCCTGGCTGGTACACATGAATAAATTCGTTCAAAATATAACATGTACTTTGTTCTTTGCAGTGCGCCGTTGACAGACATCATGAAGGTGCGTGCATACACAGTGCACGCAGGAACACGCCGGTGGCCCGTTGCATGCAGCGAGTACACCCTGGCTGTGTAGCAACTGTTGGCTACAACTACATGAAGGTACGTTGATAAGTAGGCCTACATACGTAACACCACATATGTTACGTATTTTTGTGTTCTGAAAGATTTTATTCAAAATGTAAGGTGTACCTTGAATTGTTCTCCACAGCATCAACGCGTGTGTTGCATGCGGCAAGTGCATCTGGCGAGTACACCCTCAACTTCAAGACACCCTCAACTTTCTTGACATTCCACTTCAAGAAACCCGGAATAGACATCCATGTTTGATCAAAATAAAGTTGTTTTACAGCACATGAATTTGTTCTTCCTGTCTTTTCCTCTCCTTTTCCAGTCTGCTGTTTAGATCACAACATTTATCAGCCATATATATAATTGCGCCATATAATTTCTTAGCTTTTCAAACGCGAATTCAAACGCGGAAACAGAAAGTGTAACAAATATTATATAGTGTAGTAAATATACAAAGAGCTTCAAACAATATACAAAGAGGTTCAGACAATTTTATTTATTTTTATTGTTTGACGGGACTCATTTGAGAAACTCTCTACGTGCGCTTGAATTGTATCTTTTGAAACACGAGTCTACAAAATTTCCGCTGTTTGTTGTAGGATCGGTAACATATACAGTCTGCTTGTTTGTAACCAAGTTTTTCGTGAAGTATCACGTTTGGTGCCTTGTATGAGCTTGGAGGTGAGCCGCTTGTGCTTTGGCAGGCGTATGAGCTGGGGGTGAGACGCTTCCACCGCATTACCAAGACAATGGGCGTTAATCTCTTCACAGCAGGGGAGTGGGCTACATGGACCTTACTAAGCCTTGCGAAAATTTTCGCGGCCGTCGGGTTCCTAGTGTTAAAACACAGCAAACCTGGTTCAGTATCCAATCATTCTTTTAAACACTAGCACATATTCTCTTTTCGAGATGAACATAGTCAATCACTGCACAACCACTGTAAAAAAACTAACATTTGATGGCAATACAGAAACAGTATTACATGTAATATTTTACCCTCTCCCAGCAAACAACAGACATTTTACAGTAACATCTGTTGTTTTCTTAGTCAGTTCATTTTTACTGTAATCCGCTTCATTTGGACTTTTTTTTCAAATGTGTGCATTTTTGGCAACATACTGTCTACACAATGAGTGATATTTACTGTTAGGTACTATATGGAATGTAGATTAGACCAAAAGGAGTCAGTAACATTTTTGCAGTAAAGGGTATCTTTTACTGTATTAGGGACATTACTGTAAATTGTGGCCTAACCCAAAAAATAATTATCATAATTGTAAACATAATTAGCCATGGTCCCATATGTGTAAAAATACACATATACAAAAAAAGCCACACAAGGGGGAAAACAGAATACAAAACTGAACAGTCTTGTTAGGTGTAATCTAAACGGCCTTCAGCAGTTAGCCACATGTTTTCATCCACATCACATCTGATGTTGGCCCTTGCCATGGACCTGGGAAAGAAAAGCTTGGTATGCCTTATTCACCCCTGGCAGTCTTCAGCTGAAATGTCTCTGCAGCCAGGATCCATTGCATGCAGCAGGGACATTTGGTCATGGGGCCGATGATCATACACCTTCCACCTCCAGACTGAAAAAAGTTCCTTATTGGGGTTGAGGAAAGGCGAGTAGGGCGGGAGGAAAAGGGACATCACTCTTGGATGGTCTATAAACCAGTTTGTGATGACATGAGAATGACAAAATGCTACATCGTCCCATCACAAATGTCCTCGTGTTTCCTCCCACCTGTTCCCTTTCTGCATCTGAAACCAGTTGTTGGTAGAGTTCATTCAAAAACGAAAGAAGGAGGTCACTGTTATAGGGACCAATCTAGCATTTGTGAAGGACCAAACCAGCACTTGAGATTGCAGGACAAATTGTTATATTTGCTCCTCTCTGACCCGGTACATTACTGTACTTCAGTATATACTTTTTATAAATATATATATATATTTTATACTATACTTCATTTATCTATATGTGCAAAAAATGTGTACAACAGTAATAACTGTTCAGCTGCCTTTGTTTTTGCAGAACTTGGCATTTTATACGATATTTAAGGTTTTGAACCTTAGGTTTTCATTTTTGGCATGCTGTGTACAAGCAATTGTAAATAAGACAAAAACGATCCAGAATTTTGTTATTGGATAACCTTGTGTGTATAGAAAATTTAAGCATTATAAAAACATGTAAAATGACTGCATTTTGTGCCATAACAACATGAATTGAACTAATAGTATAGCCACTGAAAACTGATGTTGTGTTCACTGTGTTTGGAGTTTTGAAAATGTGACTACAGATTGGACAAAAGCACGTTAGCAGTAGTCAAAAACTGTAAATTGGAATTGGGATGCCATTCAAATAGATTGGAATTGGGATGTTGTGTAATTACCAGTCCCACTTCCAATCTATTTGAATAGGATCCCACTTCCAATCTATTTTCATGTGTCAAATAGATTGGAATTGGGATGAGTCATGATTACCATCCCTTTTCCAATACACACCCACACACACACACTCATACACACACACATATACACTCTCACTCACACACACTCATACACACACACATACACACTCACTCACACACACTCATACACACACACACACACACAAACACACACACACACTCATACACACACACATATACACACTCACTCACACACACACTCATATACACACTCACTCACACACACACTCATATACACACTCACTCACACACACTCATACACACACACATACACACTCACTCACACAGACACACACACACACTCATACACACACATGTCTGAGTCCCCCTGACTCACTGTGTGAATGTGTTGAAGTTTGCACAAAGTCATAATTTGGCTGAACAAACTGCATCCCAATTCCAATCTATCACACACATACACACTCACTCACACACACTCATACGCACTCACACACACACAAACACACACACACACACTCATACATACACATATACACACTCAGTCACACACACACTCATACACACACTCATATACACACTCACTCACACACACTCATACACACACACATACACACTCACTCACACAGACACACACACACTCATACACACACACATGTCTGAGTCCCCCTGACTCACTGTGTGAATGTGTTAAAGTTTGCACAAAGTCATAATTTGGCTGAACAAACTGCATCCCAATTCCAATCTATTTGACAGGTGGAAATACAGTTTTTGACGACTGCTAACGTGCATTTCCCAATACTTGTGATACATTGTCAAAACTCTAAACACAGCAACACATTGACCTCACACAAATAGCCAAATAGTTAATATTGTGTCCAAAACGCATTTTCTTAACTAAATACCAACTCTGCATTTCACAATGCAAACAACTTTGTTAAAACACAGCAAACCTGGTTCAGTATCCAATCATTCTTTTAAACACTAGCACATATTCTCTTTTCGAGATGAACATAGTCAATCACTGCACAACCACTGTAAAAAAACTAACATTTGATGGCAATACAGAAACAGTATTACATGTAATATTTTACCCTCTCCCAGCAAACAACAGACATTTTACAGTAACATCTGTTGTTTTCTTAGTCAGTTCATTTTTACTGTAATCCGCTTCATTTGGACTTTTTTTTCAAATGTGTGCATTTTTGGCAACATACTGTCTACACAATGAGTGATATTTACTGTTAGGTACTATATGGAATGTAGATTAGACCAAAAGGAGTCAGTAACATTTTTGCAGTAAAGGGTATCTTTTACTGTATTAGGGACATTACTGTAAATTGTGGCCTAACCCAAAAAATAATTATCATAATTGTAAACATAATTAGCCATGGTCCCATATGTGTAAAAATACACATATACAAAAAAAGCCACACAAGGGGGAAAACAGAATACAAAACTGAACAGTCTTGTTAGGTGTAATCTAAACGGCCTTCAGCAGTTGGCCACATGTTTTCATCCACATCACATCTGATGTTGGCCCTTGCCATGGACCTGGGAAAGAAAAGCTTGGTATGCCTTATTCACCCCTGGCAGTCTTCAGCTGAAATGTCTCTGCAGCCAGGATCCATTGCATGCAGCAGGGACATTTGGTCATGGGGCCGATGATCATACACCTTCCACCTCCAGACTGAAAAAAGTTCCTTATTGGGGTTGAGGAAAGGCGAGTAGGGCGGGAGGAAAAGGGACATCACTCTTGGATGGTCTATAAACCAGTTTGTGATGACATGAGAATGACAAAATGCTACATCGTCCCATCACAAATGTCCTCGTGTTTCCTCCCACCTGTTCCCTTTCTGCTTCTGGAACCAGTTGTTGGTAGAGTTCATTCAAAAACGAAAGAAGGAGGTCACTGTTATAGGGACCAATCTAGCATTTGTGAAGGACCAAACCAGCACTTGAGATTGCAGGACAAATTGTTATATTTGCTCCTCTCTGACCCGGTACATTACTGTACTTCAGTATATACTTTTTATAAATATATATATATATTTTATACTATACTTCATTTATCTATATGTGCAAAAAATGTGTACAACAGTAATAACTGTTCAGCTGCCTTTGTTTTTGCAGAACTTGGCATTTTATACGATATTTAAGGTTTTGAACCTTAGGTTTTCATTTTTGGCATGCTGTGTACAAGCAATTGTAAATAAGACAAAAACGATCCAGAATTTTGTTATTGGATAACCTTGTGTGTATAGAAAATTTAAGCATTATAAAAACATGTAAAATGACTGCATTTTGTGCCATAACAACATGAATTGAACTAATAGTATAGCCACTGAAAACTGATGTTGTGTTCACTGTGTTTGGAGTTTTGAAAATGTGACTACAGATTGGACAAAAGCACGTTAGCAGTAGTCAAAAACTGTAAATTGGAATTGGGATGCCATTCAAATAGATTGGAATTGGGATGTTGTGTAATTACCAGTCCCACTTCCAATCTATTTGAATAGGATCCCACTTCCAATCTATTTTCATGTGTCAAATAGATTGGAATTGGGATGAGTCATGATTACCATCCCTTTTCCAATACACACCCACACACACACACTCATACACACACACATATACACTCTCACTCACACACACTCATACACACACACATACACACTCACTCACACACACTCATACACACACACACACACACAAACACACACACACACTCATACACACACACATATACACACTCACTCACACACACACTCATATACACACTCACTCACACACACACTCATATACACACTCACTCACACACACTCATACACACACACATACACACTCACTCACACAGACACACACACACACTCATACACACACATGTCTGAGTCCCCCTGACTCACTGTGTGAATGTGTTGAAGTTTGCACAAAGTCATAATTTGGCTGAACAAACTGCATCCCAATTCCAATCTATCACACACATACACACTCACTCACACACACTCATACGCACTCACACACACACAAACACACACACACACTCATACATACACATATACACACTCAGTCACACACACACTCATACACACACTCATATACACACTCACTCACACACACTCATACACACACACATACACACTCACTCACACAGACACACACACACACACTCATACACACACACATGTCTGAGTCCCCCTGACTCACTGTGTGAATGTGTTAAAGTTTGCACAAAGTCATAATTTGGCTGAACAAACTGCATCCCAATTCCAATCTATTTGACAGGTGGAAATACAGTTTTTGACGACTGCTAACGTGCATTTCCCAATACTTGTGATACATTGTCAAAACTCTAAACACAGCAACACATTGACCTCACACAAATAGCCAAATAGTTAATATTGTGTTCAAAAGCGCATTTTCTTAACTAAATACCAACTCTGCATTTCACAATGCAAACAACTTTGTTAAAACACAGCAAACCTGGTTCAGTATCCAATCATTCTTTTAAACACTAGCACATATTCTCTTTTCGAGATGAACATAGTCAATCACTGCACAACCACTGTAAAAAAACTAACATTTGATGGCAATACAGAAACAGTATTACATGTAATATTTTACCCTCTCCCAGCAAACAACAGACATTTTACAGTAACATCTGTTGTTTTCTTAGTCAGTTCATTTTTACTGTAATCCGCTTCATTTGGACTTTTTTTTCAAATGTGTGCATTTTTGGCAACATACTGTCTACACAATGAGTGATATTTACTGTTAGGTACTATATGGAATGTAGATTAGACCAAAAGGAGTCAGTAACATTTTTGCAGTAAAGGGTATCTTTTACTGTATTAGGGACATTACTGTAAATTGTGGCCTAACCCAAAAAATAATTATCATAATTGTAAACATAATTAGCCATGGTCCCATATGTGTAAAAATACACATATACAAAAAAAGCCACACAAGGGGGAAAACAGAATACAAAACTGAACAGTCTTGTTAGGTGTAATCTAAACGGCCTTCAGCAGTTGGCCACATGTTTTCATCCACATCACATCTGATGTTGGCCCTTGCCATGGACCTGGGAAAGAAAAGCTTGGTATGCCTTATTCACCCCTGGCAGTCTTCAGCTGAAATGTCTCTGCAGCCAGGATCCATTGCATGCAGCAGGGACATTTGGTCATGGGGCCGATGATCATACACCTTCCACCTCCAGACTGAAAAAAGTTCCTTATTGGGGTTGAGGAAAGGCGAGTAGGGCGGGAGGAAAAGGGACATCACTCTTGGATGGTCTATAAACCAGTTTGTGATGACATGAGAATGACAAAATGCTACATCGTCCCATCACAAATGTCCTCGTGTTTCCTCCCACCTGTTCCCTTTCTGCATCTGAAACCAGTTGTTGGTAGAGTTCATTCAAAAACGAAAGAAGGAGGTCACTGTTATAGGGACCAATCTAGCATTTGTGAAGGACCAAACCAGCACTTGAGATTGCAGGACAAATTGTTATATTTGCTCCTCTCTGACCCGGTACATTACTGTACTTCAGTATATACTTTTTATAAATATATATATATATTTTATACTATACTTCATTTATCTATATGTGCAAAAAATGTGTACAACAGTAATAACTGTTCAGCTGCCTTTGTTTTTGCAGAACTTGGCATTTTATACGATATTTAAGGTTTTGAACCTTAGGTTTTCATTTTTGGCATGCTGTGTACAAGCAATTGTAAATAAGACAAAAACGATCCAGAATTTTGTTATTGGATAACCTTGTGTGTATAGAAAATTTAAGCATTATAAAAACATGTAAAATGACTGCATTTTGTGCCATAACAACATGAATTGAACTAATAGTATAGCCACTGAAAACTGATGTTGTGTTCACTGTGTTTGGAGTTTTGAAAATGTGACTACAGATTGGACAAAAGCACGTTAGCAGTAGTCAAAAACTGTAAATTGGAATTGGGATGCCATTCAAATAGATTGGAATTGGGATGTTGTGTAATTACCAGTCCCACTTCCAATCTATTTGAATAGGATCCCACTTCCAATCTATTTTCATGTGTCAAATAGATTGGAATTGGGATGAGTCATGATTACCATCCCTTTTCCAATACACACCCACACACACACACTCATACACACACACATATACACTCTCACTCACACACACTCATACACACACACATACACACTCACTCACACACACTCATACACACACACACACACACAAACACACACACACACTCATACACACACACATATACACACTCACTCACACACACACTCATATACACACTCACTCACACACACACTCATATACACACTCACTCACACACACTCATACACACACACATACACACTCACTCACACAGACACACACACACACTCATACACACACATGTCTGAGTCCCCCTGACTCACTGTGTGAATGTGTTGAAGTTTGCACAAAGTCATAATTTGGCTGAACAAACTGCATCCCAATTCCAATCTATCACACACATACACACTCACTCACACACACTCATACGCACTCACACACACACAAACACACACACACACTCATACATACACATATACACACTCAGTCACACACACACTCATACACACACTCATATACACACTCACTCACACACACTCATACACACACACATACACACTCACTCACACAGACACACACACACTCATACACACACACATGTCTGAGTCCCCCTGACTCACTGTGTGAATGTGTTAAAGTTTGCACAAAGTCATAATTTGGCTGAACAAACTGCATCCCAATTCCAATCTATTTGACAGGTGGAAATACAGTTTTTGACGACTGCTAACGTGCATTTCCCAATACTTGTGATACATTGTCAAAACTCTAAACACAGCAACACATTGACCTCACACAAATAGCCAAATAGTTAATATTGTGTCCAAAACGCATTTTCTTAACTAAATACCAACTCTGCATTTCACAATGCAAACAACTTTGTTAAAACACAGCAAACCTGGTTCAGTATCCAATCATTCTTTTAAACACTAGCACATATTCTCTTTTCGAGATGAACATAGTCAATCACTGCACAACCACTGTAAAAAAACTAACATTTGATGGCAATACAGAAACAGTATTACATGTAATATTTTACCCTCTCCCAGCAAACAACAGACATTTTACAGTAACATCTGTTGTTTTCTTAGTCAGTTCATTTTTACTGTAATCCGCTTCATTTGGACTTTTTTTTCAAATGTGTGCATTTTTGGCAACATACTGTCTACACAATGAGTGATATTTACTGTTAGGTACTATATGGAATGTAGATTAGACCAAAAGGAGTCAGTAACATTTTTGCAGTAAAGGGTATCTTTTACTGTATTAGGGACATTACTGTAAATTGTGGCCTAACCCAAAAAATAATTATCATAATTGTAAACATAATTAGCCATGGTCCCATATGTGTAAAAATACACATATACAAAAAAAGCCACACAAGGGGGAAAACAGAATACAAAACTGAACAGTCTTGTTAGGTGTAATCTAAACGGCCTTCAGCAGTTGGCCACATGTTTTCATCCACATCACATCTGATGTTGGCCCTTGCCATGGACCTGGGAAAGAAAAGCTTGGTATGCCTTATTCACCCCTGGCAGTCTTCAGCTGAAATGTCTCTGCAGCCAGGATCCATTGCATGCAGCAGGGACATTTGGTCATGTGGCTGATGATCATACACCTTCCACCTCCAGACTGAAAAAAGTTCCTTATTGGGGTTGAGGAAAGGCGAGTAGGGCGGGAGGAAAAGGGACATCACTCTTGGATGGTCTATAAACCAGTTTGTGATGACATGAGAATGACAAAATGCTACATCGTCCCATCACAAATGTCCTCGTGTTTCCTCCCACCTGTTCCCTTTCTGCATCTGAAACCAGTTGTTGGTAGAGTTCATTCAAAAACGAAAGAAGGAGGTCACTGTTATAGGGACCAATCTAGCATTTGTGAAGGACCAAACCAGCACTTGAGATTGCAGGACAAATTGTTATATTTGCTCCTCTCTGACCCGGTACATTACTGTACTTCAGTATATACTTTTTATAAATATATATATATATTTTATACTATACTTCATTTATCTATATGTGCAAAAAATGTGTACAACAGTAATAACTGTTCAGCTGCCTTTGTTTTTGCAGAACTTGGCATTTTATACGATATTTAAGGTTTTGAACCTTAGGTTTTCATTTTTGGCATGCTGTGTACAAGCAATTGTAAATAAGACAAAAACGATCCAGAATTTTGTTATTGGATAACCTTGTGTGTATAGAAAATTTAAGCATTATAAAAACATGTAAAATGACTGCATTTTGTGCCATAACAACATGAATTGAACTAATAGTATAGCCACTGAAAACTGATGTTGTGTTCACTGTGTTTGGAGTTTTGAAAATGTGACTACAGATTGGACAAAAGCACGTTAGCAGTAGTCAAAAACTAAATTGGAATTGGGATGCCATTCAAATAGATTGGAATTGGGATGTTGTGTAATTACCAGTCCCACTTCCAATCTATTTGAATAGGATCCCACTTCCAATCTATTTTCATGTGTCAAATAGATTGGAATTGGGATGAGTCATGATTACCATCCCTTTTCCAATACACACCCACACACACACACTCATACACACACATATACACTCTCACTCACACACACTCATACACACACACATACACACTCACTCACACACACTCATACACACACACACACACACAAACACACACACACACTCATACACACACACATATACACACTCACTCACACACACACTCATATACACACTCACTCACACACACACTCATATACACACTCACTCACACACACTCATACACACACACATACACACTCACTCACACAGACACACACACACACTCATACACACACATGTCTGAGTCCCCCTGACTCACTGTGTGAATGTGTTGAAGTTTGCACAAAGTCATAATTTGGCTGAACAAACTGCATCCCAATTCCAATCTATCACACACATACACACTCACTCACACACACTCATACGCACTCACACACACACAAACACACACACACACTCATACATACACATATACACACTCAGTCACACACACACTCATACACACACTCATATACACACTCACTCACACACACTCATACACACACACATACACACTCACTCACACAGACACACACACACACACTCATACACACACACATGTCTGAGTCCCCCTGACTCACTGTGTGAATGTGTTAAAGTTTGCACAAAGTCATAATTTGGCTGAACAAACTGCATCCCAATTCCAATCTATTTGACAGGTGGAAATACAGTTTTTGACGACTGCTAACGTGCATTTCCCAATACTTGTGATACATTGTCAAAACTCTAAACACAGCAACACATTGACCTCACACAAATAGCCAAATAGTTAATATTGTGTTCAAAAGCGCATTTTCTTAACTAAATACCAACTCTGCATTTCACAATGCAAACAACTTTGTTAAAACACAGCAAACCTGGTTCAGTATCCAATCATTCTTTTAAACACTAGCACATATTCTCTTTTCGAGATGAACATAGTCAATCACTGCACAACCACTGTAAAAAAACTAACATTTGATGGCAATACAGAAACAGTATTACATGTAATATTTTACCCTCTCCCAGCAAACAACAGACATTTTACAGTAACATCTGTTGTTTTCTTAGTCAGTTCATTTTTACTGTAATCCGCTTCATTTGGACTTTTTTTTCAAATGTGTGCATTTTTGGCAACATACTGTCTACACAATGAGTGATATTTACTGTTAGGTACTATATGGAATGTAGATTAGACCAAAAGGAGTCAGTAACATTTTTGCAGTAAAGGGTATCTTTTACTGTATTAGGGACATTACTGTAAATTGTGGCCTAACCCAAAAAATAATTATCATAATTGTAAACATAATTAGCCATGGTCCCATATGTGTAAAAATACACATATACAAAAAAAGCCACACAAGGGGGAAAACAGAATACAAAACTGAACAGTCTTGTTAGGTGTAATCTAAACGGCCTTCAGCAGTTGGCCACATGTTTTCATCCACATCACATCTGATGTTGGCCCTTGCCATGGACCTGGGAAAGAAAAGCTTGGTATGCCTTATTCACCCCTGGCAGTCTTCAGCTGAAATGTCTCTGCAGCCAGGATCCATTGCATGCAGCAGGGACATTTGGTCATGGGGCCGATGATCATACACCTTCCACCTCCAGACTGAAAAAAGTTCCTTATTGGGGTTGAGGAAAGGCGAGTAGGGCGGGAGGAAAAGGGACATCACTCTTGGATGGTCTATAAACCAGTTTGTGATGACATGAGAATGACAAAATGCTACATCGTCCCATCACAAATGTCCTCGTGTTTCCTCCCACCTGTTCCCTTTCTGCATCTGAAACCAGTTGTTGGTAGAGTTCATTCAAAAACGAAAGAAGGAGGTCACTGTTATAGGGACCAATCTAGCATTTGTGAAGGACCAAACCAGCACTTGAGATTGCAGGACAAATTGTTATATTTGCTCCTCTCTGACCCGGTACATTACAGTACTTCAGTATATACTTTTTATAAATATATATATATTTTATACTATACTTCATTTATCTATATGTGCAAAAAATGTGTACAACAGTAATAACTGTTCAGCTGCCTTTGTTTTTGCAGAACTTGGCATTTTATACGATATTTAAGGTTTTGAACCTTAGGTTTTCATTTTTGGCATGCTGTGTACAAGCAATTGTAAATAAGACAAAAACGATCCAGAATTTTGTTATTGGATAACCTTGTGTGTATAGAAAATTTAAGCATTATAAAAACATGTAAAATGACTGCATTTTGTGCCATAACAACATGAATTGAACTAATAGTATAGCCACTGAAAACTGATGTTGTGTTCACTGTGTTTGGAGTTTTGAAAATGTGACTACAGATTGGACAAAAGCACGTTAGCAGTAGTCAAAAACTAAATTGGAATTGGGATGCCATTCAAATAGATTGGAATTGGGATGTTGTGTAATTACCAGTCCCACTTCCAATCTATTTGAATAGGATCCCACTTCCAATCTATTTTCATGTGTCAAATAGATTGGAATTGGGATGAGTCATGATTACCATCCCTTTTCCAATACACACCCACACACACACACTCATACACACACACATATACACTCTCACTCACACACACTCATACACACACACATACACACTCACTCACACACACTCATACACACACACACAAACACACACACACACTCATACACACACACATATACACACTCACTCACACACACACTCATATACACACTCACTCACACACACACTCATATACACACTCACTCACACACACTCATACACACACACATACACACTCACTCACACAGACACACACACACACTCATACACACACATGTCTGAGTCCCCCTGACTCACTGTGTGAATGTGTTGAAGTTTGCACAAAGTCATAATTTGGCTGAACAAACTGCATCCCAATTCCAATCTATCACACACATACACACTCACTCACACACACTCATACGCACTCACACACACACAAACACACACACACACTCATACATACACATATACACACTCAGTCACACACACACTCATACACACACTCATATACACACTCACTCACACACACTCATACACACACACATACACACTCACTCACACAGACACACACACACACACTCATACACACACACATGTCTGAGTCCCCCTGACTCACTGTGTGAATGTGTTAAAGTTTGCACAAAGTCATAATTTGGCTGAACAAACTGCATCCCAATTCCAATCTATTTGACAGGTGGAAATACAGTTTTTGACGACTGCTAACGTGCATTTCCCAATACTTGTGATACATTGTCAAAACTCTAAACACAGCAACACATTGACCTCACACAAATAGCCAAATAGTTAATATTGTGTTCAAAAGCGCATTTTCTTAACTAAATACCAACTCTGCATTTCACAATGCAAACAACTTTGTTAAAACACAGCAAACCTGGTTCAGTATCCAATCATTCTTTTAAACACTAGCACATATTCTCTTTTCGAGATGAACATAGTCAATCACTGCACAACCACTGTAAAAAAACTAACATTTGATGGCAATACAGAAACAGTATTACATGTAATATTTTACCCTCTCCCAGCAAACAACAGACATTTTACAGTAACATCTGTTGTTTTCTTAGTCAGTTCATTTTTACTGTAATCCGCTTCATTTGGACTTTTTTTCAAATGTGTGCATTTTTGGCAACATACTGTCTACACAATGAGTGATATTTACTGTTAGGTACTATATGGAATGTAGATTAGACCAAAAGGAGTCAGTAACATTTTTGCAGTAAAGGGTATCTTTTACTGTATTAGGGACATTACTGTAAATTGTGGCCTAACCCAAAAAATAATTATCATAATTGTAAACATAATTAGCCATGGTCCCATATGTGTAAAAATACACATATACAAAAAAAGCCACACAAGGGGGAAAACAGAATACAAAACTGAACAGTCTTGTTAGGTGTAATCTAAACGGCCTTCAGCAGTTGGCCACATGTTTTCATCCACATCACATCTGATGTTGGCCCTTGCCATGGACCTGGGAAAGAAAAGCTTGGTATGCCTTATTCACCCCTGGCAGTCTTCAGCTGAAATGTCTCTGCAGCCAGGATCCATTGCATGCAGCAGGGACATTTGGTCATGGGGCCGATGATCATACACCTTCCACCTCCAGACTGAAAAAAGTTCCTTATTGGGGTTGAGGAAAGGCGAGTAGGGCGGGAGGAAAAGGGACATCACTCTTGGATGGTCTATAAACCAGTTTGTGATGACATGAGAATGACAAAATGCTACATCGTCCCATCACAAATGTCCTCGTGTTTCCTCCCACCTGTTCCCTTTCTGCATCTGAAACCAGTTGTTGGTAGAGTTCATTCAAAAACGAAAGAAGGAGGTCACTGTTATAGGGACCAATCTAGCATTTGTGAAGGACCAAACCAGCACTTGAGATTGCAGGACAAATTGTTATATTTGCTCCTCTCTGACCCGGTACATTACAGTACTTCAGTATATACTTTTTATAAATATATATATATTTTATACTATACTTCATTTATCTATATGTGCAAAAAATGTGTACAACAGTAATAACTGTTCAGCTGCCTTTGTTTTTGCAGAACTTGGCATTTTATACGATATTTAAGGTTTTGAACCTTAGGTTTTCATTTTTGGCATGCTGTGTACAAGCAATTGTAAATAAGACAAAAACGATCCAGAATTTTGTTATTGGATAACCTTGTGTGTATAGAAAATTTAAGCATTATAAAAACATGTAAAATGACTGCATTTTGTGCCATAACAACATGAATTGAACTAATAGTATAGCCACTGAAAACTGATGTTGTGTTCACTGTGTTTGGAGTTTTGAAAATGTGACTACAGATTGGACAAAAGCACGTTAGCAGTAGTCAAAAACTAAATTGGAATTGGGATGCCATTCAAATAGATTGGAATTGGGATGTTGTGTAATTACCAGTCCCACTTCCAATCTATTTGAATAGGATCCCACTTCCAATCTATTTTCATGTGTCAAATAGATTGGAATTGGGATGAGTCATGATTACCATCCCTTTTCCAATACACACCCACACACACACACTCATACACACACACATATACACTCTCACTCACACACACTCATACACACACACATACACACTCACTCACACACACTCATACACACACACACAAACACACACACACACTCATACACACACACATATACACACTCACTCACACACACACTCATATACACACTCACTCACACACACACTCATATACACACTCACTCACACACACTCATACACACACACATACACACTCACTCACACAGACACACACACACACTCATACACACACATGTCTGAGTCCCCCTGACTCACTGTGTGAATGTGTTGAAGTTTGCACAAAGTCATAATTTGGCTGAACAAACTGCATCCCAATTCCAATCTATCACACACATACACACTCACTCACACACACTCATACGCACTCACACACACACAAACACACACACACACTCATACATACACATATACACACTCAGTCACACACACACTCATACACACACTCATATACACACTCACTCACACACACTCATACACACACACATACACACTCACTCACACAGACACACACACACACACTCATACACACACACATGTCTGAGTCCCCCTGACTCACTGTGTGAATGTGTTAAAGTTTGCACAAAGTCATAATTTGGCTGAACAAACTGCATCCCAATTCCAATCTATTTGACAGGTGGAAATACAGTTTTTGACGACTGCTAACGTGCATTTCCCAATACTTGTGATACATTGTCAAAACTCTAAACACAGCAACACATTGACCTCACACAAATAGCCAAATAGTTAATATTGTGTTCAAAAGCGCATTTTCTTAACTAAATACCAACTCTGCATTTCACAATGCAAACAACTTTGTTAAAACACAGCAAACCTGGTTCAGTATCCAATCATTCTTTTAAACACTAGCACATATTCTCTTTTCGAGATGAACATAGTCAATCACTGCACAACCACTGTAAAAAAACTAACATTTGATGGCAATACAGAAACAGTATTACATGTAATATTTTACCCTCTCCCAGCAAACAACAGACATTTTACAGTAACATCTGTTGTTTTCTTAGTCAGTTCATTTTTACTGTAATCCGCTTCATTTGGACTTTTTTTCAAATGTGTGCATTTTTGGCAACATACTGTCTACACAATGAGTGATATTTACTGTTAGGTACTATATGGAATGTAGATTAGACCAAAAGGAGTCAGTAACATTTTTGCAGTAAAGGGTATCTTTTACTGTATTAGGGACATTACTGTAAATTGTGGCCTAACCCAAAAAATAATTATCATAATTGTAAACATAATTAGCCATGGTCCCATATGTGTAAAAATACACATATACAAAAAAAGCCACACAAGGGGGAAAACAGAATACAAAACTGAACAGTCTTGTTAGGTGTAATCTAAACGGCCTTCAGCAGTTGGCCACATGTTTTCATCCACATCACATCTGATGTTGGCCCTTGCCATGGACCTGGGAAAGAAAAGCTTGGTATGCCTTATTCACCCCTGGCAGTCTTCAGCTGAAATGTCTCTGCAGCCAGGATCCATTGCATGCAGCAGGGACATTTGGTCATGGGGCCGATGATCATACACCTTCCACCTCCAGACTGAAAAAAGTTCCTTATTGGGGTTGAGGAAAGGCGAGTAGGGCGGGAGGAAAAGGGACATCACTCTTGGATGGTCTATAAACCAGTTTGTGATGACATGAGAATGACAAAATGCTACATCGTCCCATCACAAATGTCCTCGTGTTTCCTCCCACCTGTTCCCTTTCTGCATCTGAAACCAGTTGTTGGTAGAGTTCATTCAAAAACGAAAGAAGGAGGTCACTGTTATAGGGACCAATCTAGCATTTGTGAAGGACCAAACCAGCACTTGAGATTGCAGGACAAATTGTTATATTTGCTCCTCTCTGACCCGGTACATTACTGTACTTCAGTATATACTTTTTATAAATATATATATATTTTATACTATACTTCATTTATCTATATGTGCAAAAAATGTGTACAACAGTAATAACTGTTCAGCTGCCTTTGTTTTTGCAGAACTTGGCATTTTATACGATATTTAAGGTTTTGAACCTTAGGTTTTCATTTTTGGCATGCTGTGTACAAGCAATTGTAAATAAGACAAAAACGATCCAGAATTTTGTTATTGGATAACCTTGTGTGTATAGAAAATTTAAGCATTATAAAAACATGTAAAATGACTGCATTTTGTGCCATAACAACATGAATTGAACTAATAGTATAGCCACTGAAAACTGATGTTGTGTTCACTGTGTTTGGAGTTTTGAAAATGTGACTACAGATTGGACAAAAGCACGTTAGCAGTAGTCAAAAACTGTAAATTGGAATTGGGATGCCATTCAAATAGATTGGAATTGGGATGTTGTGTAATTACCAGTCCCACTTCCAATCTATTTGAATAGGATCCCACTTCCAATCTATTTTCATGTGTCAAATAGATTGGAATTGGGATGAGTCATGATTACCATCCCTTTTCCAATACACACCCACACACACACACTCATACACACACACATATACACTCTCACTCACACACACTCATACACACACACATACACACTCACTCACACACACTCATACACACACACACACACACAAACACACACACACACTCATACACACACACATATACACACTCACTCACACACACACTCATATACACACTCACTCACACACACACTCATATACACACTCACTCACACACACTCATACACACACACATACACACTCACTCACACAGACACACACACACACTCATACACACACATGTCTGAGTCCCCCTGACTCACTGTGTGAATGTGTTGAAGTTTGCACAAAGTCATAATTTGGCTGAACAAACTGCATCCCAATTCCAATCTATCACACACATACACACTCACTCACACACACTCATACGCACTCACACACACACAAACACACACACACACTCATACATACACATATACACACTCAGTCACACACACACTCATACACACACTCATATACACACTCACTCACACACACTCATACACACACACATACACACTCACTCACACAGACACACACACACACACTCATACACACACACATGTCTGAGTCCCCCTGACTCACTGTGTGAATGTGTTAAAGTTTGCACAAAGTCATAATTTGGCTGAACAAACTGCATCCCAATTCCAATCTATTTGACAGGTGGAAATACAGTTTTTGACGACTGCTAACGTGCATTTCCCAATACTTGTGATACATTGTCAAAACTCTAAACACAGCAACACATTGACCTCACACAAATAGCCAAATAGTTAATATTGTGTTCAAAAGCGCATTTTCTTAACTAAATACCAACTCTGCATTTCACAATGCAAACAACTTTGTTAAAACACAGCAAACCTGGTTCAGTATCCAATCATTCTTTTAAACACTAGCACATATTCTCTTTTCGAGATGAACATAGTCAATCACTGCACAACCACTGTAAAAAAACTAACATTTGATGGCAATACAGAAACAGTATTACATGTAATATTTTACCCTCTCCCAGCAAACAACAGACATTTTACAGTAACATCTGTTGTTTTCTTAGTCAGTTCATTTTTACTGTAATCCGCTTCATTTGGACTTTTTTTTCAAATGTGTGCATTTTTGGCAACATACTGTCTACACAATGAGTGATATTTACTGTTAGGTACTATATGGAATGTAGATTAGACCAAAAGGAGTCAGTAACATTTTTGCAGTAAAGGGTATCTTTTACTGTATTAGGGACATTACTGTAAATTGTGGCCTAACCCAAAAAATAATTATCATAATTGTAAACATAATTAGCCATGGTCCCATATGTGTAAAAATACACATATACAAAAAAAGCCACACAAGGGGGAAAACAGAATACAAAACTGAACAGTCTTGTTAGGTGTAATCTAAACGGCCTTCAGCAGTTGGCCACATGTTTTCATCCACATCACATCTGATGTTGGCCCTTGCCATGGACCTGGGAAAGAAAAGCTTGGTATGCCTTATTCACCCCTGGCAGTCTTCAGCTGAAATGTCTCTGCAGCCAGGATCCATTGCATGCAGCAGGGACATTTGGTCATGGGGCCGATGATCATACACCTTCCACCTCCAGACTGAAAAAAGTTCCTTATTGGGGTTGAGGAAAGGCGAGTAGGGCGGGAGGAAAAGGGACATCACTCTTGGATGGTCTATAAACCAGTTTGTGATGACATGAGAATGACAAAATGCTACATCGTCCCATCACAAATGTCCTCGTGTTTCCTCCCACCTGTTCCCTTTCTGCATCTGAAACCAGTTGTTGGTAGAGTTCATTCAAAAACGAAAGAAGGAGGTCACTGTTATAGGGACCAATCTAGCATTTGTGAAGGACCAAACCAGCACTTGAGATTGCAGGACAAATTGTTATATTTGCTCCTCTCTGACCCGGTACATTACTGTACTTCAGTATATACTTTTTATAAATATATATATATATTTTATACTATACTTCATTTATCTATATGTGCAAAAAATGTGTACAACAGTAATAACTGTTCAGCTGCCTTTGTTTTTGCAGAACTTGGCATTTTATACGATATTTAAGGTTTTGAACCTTAGGTTTTCATTTTTGGCATGCTGTGTACAAGCAATTGTAAATAAGACAAAAACGATCCAGAATTTTGTTATTGGATAACCTTGTGTGTATAGAAAATTTAAGCATTATAAAAACATGTAAAATGACTGCATTTTGTGCCATAACAACATGAATTGAACTAATAGTATAGCCACTGAAAACTGATGTTGTGTTCACTGTGTTTGGAGTTTTGAAAATGTGACTACAGATTGGACAAAAGCACGTTAGCAGTAGTCAAAAACTGTAAATTGGAATTGGGATGCCATTCAAATAGATTGGAATTGGGATGTTGTGTAATTACCAGTCCCACTTCCAATCTATTTGAATAGGATCCCACTTCCAATCTATTTTCATGTGTCAAATAGATTGGAATTGGGATGAGTCATGATTACCATCCCTTTTCCAATACACACCCACACACACACACTCATACACACACACATATACACTCTCACTCACACACACTCATACACACACACATACACACTCACTCACACACACTCATACACACACACACACACACAAACACACACACACACTCATACACACACACATATACACACTCACTCACACACACACTCATATACACACTCACTCACACACACACTCATATACACACTCACTCACACACACTCATACACACACACATACACACTCACTCACACAGACACACACACACACTCATACACACACATGTCTGAGTCCCCCTGACTCACTGTGTGAATGTGTTGAAGTTTGCACAAAGTCATAATTTGGCTGAACAAACTGCATCCCAATTCCAATCTATCACACACATACACACTCACTCACACACACTCATACGCACTCACACACACACAAACACACACACACACTCATACATACACATATACACACTCAGTCACACACACACTCATACACACACTCATATACACACTCACTCACACACACTCATACACACACACATACACACTCACTCACACAGACACACACACACACACTCATACACACACACATGTCTGAGTCCCCCTGACTCACTGTGTGAATGTGTTAAAGTTTGCACAAAGTCATAATTTGGCTGAACAAACTGCATCCCAATTCCAATCTATTTGACAGGTGGAAATACAGTTTTTGACGACTGCTAACGTGCATTTCCCAATACTTGTGATACATTGTCAAAACTCTAAACACAGCAACACATTGACCTCACACAAATAGCCAAATAGTTAATATTGTGTTCAAAAGCGCATTTTCTTAACTAAATACCAACTCTGCATTTCACAATGCAAACAACTTTGTTAAAACACAGCAAACCTGGTTCAGTATCCAATCATTCTTTTAAACACTAGCACATATTCTCTTTTCGAGATGAACATAGTCAATCACTGCACAACCACTGTAAAAAAACTAACATTTGATGGCAATACAGAAACAGTATTACATGTAATATTTTACCCTCTCCCAGCAAACAACAGACATTTTACAGTAACATCTGTTGTTTTCTTAGTCAGTTCATTTTTACTGTAATCCGCTTCATTTGGACTTTTTTTTCAAATGTGTGCATTTTTGGCAACATACTGTCTACACAATGAGTGATATTTACTGTTAGGTACTATATGGAATGTAGATTAGACCAAAAGGAGTCAGTAACATTTTTGCAGTAAAGGGTATCTTTTACTGTATTAGGGACATTACTGTAAATTGTGGCCTAACCCAAAAAATAATTATCATAATTGTAAACATAATTAGCCATGGTCCCATATGTGTAAAAATACACATATACAAAAAAAGCCACACAAGGGGGAAAACAGAATACAAAACTGAACAGTCTTGTTAGGTGTAATCTAAACGGCCTTCAGCAGTTGGCCACATGTTTTCATCCACATCACATCTGATGTTGGCCCTTGCCATGGACCTGGGAAAGAAAAGCTTGGTATGCCTTATTCACCCCTGGCAGTCTTCAGCTGAAATGTCTCTGCAGCCAGGATCCATTGCATGCAGCAGGGACATTTGGTCATGGGGCCGATGATCATACACCTTCCACCTCCAGACTGAAAAAAGTTCCTTATTGGGGTTGAGGAAAGGCGAGTAGGGCGGGAGGAAAAGGGACATCACTCTTGGATGGTCTATAAACCAGTTTGTGATGACATGAGAATGACAAAATGCTACATCGTCCCATCACAAATGTCCTCGTGTTTCCTCCCACCTGTTCCCTTTCTGCATCTGAAACCAGTTGTTGGTAGAGTTCATTCAAAAACGAAAGAAGGAGGTCACTGTTATAGGGACCAATCTAGCATTTGTGAAGGACCAAACCAGCACTTGAGATTGCAGGACAAATTGTTATATTTGCTCCTCTCTGACCCGGTACATTACTGTACTTCAGTATATACTTTTTATAAATATATATATATATTTTATACTATACTTCATTTATCTATATGTGCAAAAAATGTGTACAACAGTAATAACTGTTCAGCTGCCTTTGTTTTTGCAGAACTTGGCATTTTATACGATATTTAAGGTTTTGAACCTTAGGTTTTCATTTTTGGCATGCTGTGTACAAGCAATTGTAAATAAGACAAAAACGATCCAGAATTTTGTTATTGGATAACCTTGTGTGTATAGAAAATTTAAGCATTATAAAAACATGTAAAATGACTGCATTTTGTGCCATAACAACATGAATTGAACTAATAGTATAGCCACTGAAAACTGATGTTGTGTTCACTGTGTTTGGAGTTTTGAAAATGTGACTACAGATTGGACAAAAGCACGTTAGCAGTAGTCAAAAACTGTAAATTGGAATTGGGATGCCATTCAAATAGATTGGAATTGGGATGTTGTGTAATTACCAGTCCCACTTCCAATCTATTTGAATAGGATCCCACTTCCAATCTATTTTCATGTGTCAAATAGATTGGAATTGGGATGAGTCATGATTACCATCCCTTTTCCAATACACACCCACACACACACACTCATACACACACACATATACACTCTCACTCACACACACTCATACACACACACATACACACTCACTCACACACACTCATACACACACACACACACACAAACACACACACACACTCATACACACACACATATACACACTCACTCACACACACACTCATATACACACTCACTCACACACACACTCATATACACACTCACTCACACACACTCATACACACACACATACACACTCACTCACACAGACACACACACACACTCATACACACACATGTCTGAGTCCCCCTGACTCACTGTGTGAATGTGTTGAAGTTTGCACAAAGTCATAATTTGGCTGAACAAACTGCATCCCAATTCCAATCTATCACACACATACACACTCACTCACACACACTCATACGCACTCACACACACACAAACACACACACACACTCATACATACACATATACACACTCAGTCACACACACACTCATACACACACTCATATACACACTCACTCACACACACTCATACACACACACATACACACTCACTCACACAGACACACACACACACACTCATACACACACACATGTCTGAGTCCCCCTGACTCACTGTGTGAATGTGTTAAAGTTTGCACAAAGTCATAATTTGGCTGAACAAACTGCATCCCAATTCCAATCTATTTGACAGGTGGAAATACAGTTTTTGACGACTGCTAACGTGCATTTCCCAATACTTGTGATACATTGTCAAAACTCTAAACACAGCAACACATTGACCTCACACAAATAGCCAAATAGTTAATATTGTGTTCAAAAGCGCATTTTCTTAACTAAATACCAACTCTGCATTTCACAATGCAAACAACTTTGTTAAAACACAGCAAACCTGGTTCAGTATCCAATCATTCTTTTAAACACTAGCACATATTCTCTTTTCGAGATGAACATAGTCAATCACTGCACAACCACTGTAAAAAAACTAACATTTGATGGCAATACAGAAACAGTATTACATGTAATATTTTACCCTCTCCCAGCAAACAACAGACATTTTACAGTAACATCTGTTGTTTTCTTAGTCAGTTCATTTTTACTGTAATCCGCTTCATTTGGACTTTTTTTTCAAATGTGTGCATTTTTGGCAACATACTGTCTACACAATGAGTGATATTTACTGTTAGGTACTATATGGAATGTAGATTAGACCAAAAGGAGTCAGTAACATTTTTGCAGTAAAGGGTATCTTTTACTGTATTAGGGACATTACTGTAAATTGTGGCCTAACCCAAAAAATAATTATCATAATTGTAAACATAATTAGCCATGGTCCCATATGTGTAAAAATACACATATACAAAAAAAGCCACACAAGGGGGAAAACAGAATACAAAACTGAACAGTCTTGTTAGGTGTAATCTAAACGGCCTTCAGCAGTTGGCCACATGTTTTCATCCACATCACATCTGATGTTGGCCCTTGCCATGGACCTGGGAAAGAAAAGCTTGGTATGCCTTATTCACCCCTGGCAGTCTTCAGCTGAAATGTCTCTGCAGCCAGGATCCATTGCATGCAGCAGGGACATTTGGTCATGGGGCCGATGATCATACACCTTCCACCTCCAGACTGAAAAAAGTTCCTTATTGGGGTTGAGGAAAGGCGAGTAGGGCGGGAGGAAAAGGGACATCACTCTTGGATGGTCTATAAACCAGTTTGTGATGACATGAGAATGACAAAATGCTACATCGTCCCATCACAAATGTCCTCGTGTTTCCTCCCACCTGTTCCCTTTCTGCATCTGAAACCAGTTGTTGGTAGAGTTCATTCAAAAACGAAAGAAGGAGGTCACTGTTATAGGGACCAATCTAGCATTTGTGAAGGACCAAACCAGCACTTGAGATTGCAGGACAAATTGTTATATTTGCTCCTCTCTGACCCGGTACATTACTGTACTTCAGTATATACTTTTTATAAATATATATATATATTTTATACTATACTTCATTTATCTATATGTGCAAAAAATGTGTACAACAGTAATAACTGTTCAGCTGCCTTTGTTTTTGCAGAACTTGGCATTTTATACGATATTTAAGGTTTTGAACCTTAGGTTTTCATTTTTGGCATGCTGTGTACAAGCAATTGTAAATAAGACAAAAACGATCCAGAATTTTGTTATTGGATAACCTTGTGTGTATAGAAAATTTAAGCATTATAAAAACATGTAAAATGACTGCATTTTGTGCCATAACAACATGAATTGAACTAATAGTATAGCCACTGAAAACTGATGTTGTGTTCACTGTGTTTGGAGTTTTGAAAATGTGACTACAGATTGGACAAAAGCACGTTAGCAGTAGTCAAAAACTGTAAATTGGAATTGGGATGCCATTCAAATAGATTGGAATTGGGATGTTGTGTAATTACCAGTCCCACTTCCAATCTATTTGAATAGGATCCCACTTCCAATCTATTTTCATGTGTCAAATAGATTGGAATTGGGATGAGTCATGATTACCATCCCTTTTCCAATACACACCCACACACACACACTCATACACACACACATATACACTCTCACTCACACACACTCATACACACACACATACACACTCACTCACACACACTCATACACACACACACACACACAAACACACACACACACTCATACACACACACATATACACACTCACTCACACACACACTCATATACACACTCACTCACACACACACTCATATACACACTCACTCACACACACTCATACACACACACATACACACTCACTCACACAGACACACACACACACTCATACACACACATGTCTGAGTCCCCCTGACTCACTGTGTGAATGTGTTGAAGTTTGCACAAAGTCATAATTTGGCTGAACAAACTGCATCCCAATTCCAATCTATCACACACATACACACTCACTCACACACACTCATACGCACTCACACACACACAAACACACACACACACTCATACATACACATATACACACTCAGTCACACACACACTCATACACACACTCATATACACACTCACTCACACACACTCATACACACACACATACACACTCACTCACACAGACACACACACACACACTCATACACACACACATGTCTGAGTCCCCCTGACTCACTGTGTGAATGTGTTAAAGTTTGCACAAAGTCATAATTTGGCTGAACAAACTGCATCCCAATTCCAATCTATTTGACAGGTGGAAATACAGTTTTTGACGACTGCTAACGTGCATTTCCCAATACTTGTGATACATTGTCAAAACTCTAAACACAGCAACACATTGACCTCACACAAATAGCCAAATAGTTAATATTGTGTTCAAAAGCGCATTTTCTTAACTAAATACCAACTCTGCATTTCACAATGCAAACAACTTTGTTAAAACACAGCAAACCTGGTTCAGTATCCAATCATTCTTTTAAACACTAGCACATATTCTCTTTTCGAGATGAACATAGTCAATCACTGCACAACCACTGTAAAAAAACTAACATTTGATGGCAATACAGAAACAGTATTACATGTAATATTTTACCCTCTCCCAGCAAACAACAGACATTTTACAGTAACATCTGTTGTTTTATTAGTCAGTTCATTTTTACTGTAATCCGCTTCATTTGGACTTTTTTTCAAATGTGTGCATTTTTGGCAACATACTGTCTACACAATGAGTGATATTTACTGTTAGGTACTATATGGAATGTAGATTAGACCAAAAGGAGTCAGTAACATTTTTGCAGTAAAGGGTATCTTTTACTGTATTAGGGACATTACTGTAAATTGTGGCCTAACCCAAAAAATAATTATCATAATTGTAAACATAATTAGCCATGGTCCCATATGTGTAAAAATACACATATACAAAAAAAGCCACACAAGGGGGAAAACAGAATACAAAACTGAACAGTCTTGTTAGGTGTAATCTAAACGGCCTTCAGCAGTTGGCCACATGTTTTCATCCACATCACATCTGATGTTGGCCCTTGCCATGGACCTGGGAAAGAAAAGCTTGGTATGCCTTATTCACCCCTGGCAGTCTTCAGCTGAAATGTCTCTGCAGCCAGGATCCATTGCATGCAGCAGGGACATTTGGTCATGGGGCCGATGATCATACACCTTCCACCTCCAGACTGAAAAAAGTTCCTTATTGGGGTTGAGGAAAGGCGAGTAGGGCGGGAGGAAAAGGGACATCACTCTTGGATGGTCTATAAACCAGTTTGTGATGACATGAGAATGACAAAATGCTACATCGTCCCATCACAAATGTCCTCGTGTTTCCTCCCACCTGTTCCCTTTCTGCATCTGAAACCAGTTGTTGGTAGAGTTCATTCAAAAACGAAAGAAGGAGGTCACTGTTATAGGGACCAATCTAGCATTTGTGAAGGACCAAACCAGCACTTGAGATTGCAGGACAAATTGTTATATTTGCTCCTCTCTGACCCGGTACATTACTGTACTTCAGTATATACTTTTTATAAATATATATATATTTTATACTATACTTCATTTATCTATATGTGCAAAAAATGTGTACAACAGTAATAACTGTTCAGCTGCCTTTGTTTTTGCAGAACTTGGCATTTTATACGATATTTAAGGTTTTGAACCTTAGGTTTTCATTTTTGGCATGCTGTGTACAAGCAATTGTAAATAAGACAAAAACGATCCAGAATTTTGTTATTGGATAACCTTGTGTGTATAGAAAATTTAAGCATTATAAAAACATGTAAAATGACTGCATTTTGTGCCATAACAACATGAATTGAACTAATAGTATAGCCACTGAAAACTGATGTTGTGTTCACTGTGTTTGGAGTTTTGAAAATGTGACTACAGATTGGACAAAAGCACGTTAGCAGTAGTCAAAAACTGTAAATTGGAATTGGGATGCCATTCAAATAGATTGGAATTGGGATGTTGTGTAATTACCAGTCCCACTTCCAATCTATTTGAATAGGATCCCACTTCCAATCTATTTTCATGTGTCAAATAGATTGGAATTGGGATGAGTCATGATTACCATCCCTTTTCCAATACACACCCACACACACACACTCATACACACACACATATACACTCTCACTCACACACACTCATACACACACACATACACACTCACTCACACACACTCATACACACACACACACACACAAACACACACACACACTCATACACACACACATATACACACTCACTCACACACACACTCATATACACACTCACTCACACACACACTCATATACACACTCACTCACACACACTCATACACACACACATACACACTCACTCACACAGACACACACACACACTCATACACACACATGTCTGAGTCCCCCTGACTCACTGTGTGAATGTGTTGAAGTTTGCACAAAGTCATAATTTGGCTGAACAAACTGCATCCCAATTCCAATCTATCACACACATACACACTCACTCACACACACTCATACGCACTCACACACACACAAACACACACACACACTCATACATACACATATACACACTCAGTCACACACACACTCATACACACACTCATATACACACTCACTCACACACACTCATACACACACACATACACACTCACTCACACAGACACACACACACACACTCATACACACACACATGTCTGAGTCCCCCTGACTCACTGTGTGAATGTGTTAAAGTTTGCACAAAGTCATAATTTGGCTGAACAAACTGCATCCCAATTCCAATCTATTTGACAGGTGGAAATACAGTTTTTGACGACTGCTAACGTGCATTTCCCAATACTTGTGATACATTGTCAAAACTCTAAACACAGCAACACATTGACCTCACACAAATAGCCAAATAGTTAATATTGTGTTCAAAAGCGCATTTTCTTAACTAAATACCAACTCTGCATTTCACAATGCAAACAACTTTGTTAAAACACAGCAAACCTGGTTCAGTATCCAATCATTCTTTTAAACACTAGCACATATTCTCTTTTCGAGATGAACATAGTCAATCACTGCACAACCACTGTAAAAAAACTAACATTTGATGGCAATACAGAAACAGTATTACATGTAATATTTTACCCTCTCCCAGCAAACAACAGACATTTTACAGTAACATCTGTTGTTTTCTTAGTCAGTTCATTTTTACTGTAATCCGCTTCATTTGGACTTTTTTTTCAAATGTGTGCATTTTTGGCAACATACTGTCTACACAATGAGTGATATTTACTGTTAGGTACTATATGGAATGTAGATTAGACCAAAAGGAGTCAGTAACATTTTTGCAGTAAAGGGTATCTTTTACTGTATTAGGGACATTACTGTAAATTGTGGCCTAACCCAAAAAATAATTATCATAATTGTAAACATAATTAGCCATGGTCCCATATGTGTAAAAATACACATATACAAAAAAAGCCACACAAGGGGGAAAACAGAATACAAAACTGAACAGTCTTGTTAGGTGTAATCTAAACGGCCTTCAGCAGTTGGCCACATGTTTTCATCCACATCACATCTGATGTTGGCCCTTGCCATGGACCTGGGAAAGAAAAGCTTGGTATGCCTTATTCACCCCTGGCAGTCTTCAGCTGAAATGTCTCTGCAGCCAGGATCCATTGCATGCAGCAGGGACATTTGGTCATGGGGCCGATGATCATACACCTTCCACCTCCAGACTGAAAAAAGTTCCTTATTGGGGTTGAGGAAAGGCGAGTAGGGCGGGAGGAAAAGGGACATCACTCTTGGATGGTCTATAAACCAGTTTGTGATGACATGAGAATGACAAAATGCTACATCGTCCCATCACAAATGTCCTCGTGTTTCCTCCCACCTGTTCCCTTTCTGCATCTGAAACCAGTTGTTGGTAGAGTTCATTCAAAAACGAAAGAAGGAGGTCACTGTTATAGGGACCAATCTAGCATTTGTGAAGGACCAAACCAGCACTTGAGATTGCAGGACAAATTGTTATATTTGCTCCTCTCTGACCCGGTACATTACTGTACTTCAGTATATACTTTTTATAAATATATATATATATTTTATACTATACTTCATTTATCTATATGTGCAAAAAATGTGTACAACAGTAATAACTGTTCAGCTGCCTTTGTTTTTGCAGAACTTGGCATTTTATACGATATTTAAGGTTTTGAACCTTAGGTTTTCATTTTTGGCATGCTGTGTACAAGCAATTGTAAATAAGACAAAAACGATCCAGAATTTTGTTATTGGATAACCTTGTGTGTATAGAAAATTTAAGCATTATAAAAACATGTAAAATGACTGCATTTTGTGCCATAACAACATGAATTGAACTAATAGTATAGCCACTGAAAACTGATGTTGTGTTCACTGTGTTTGGAGTTTTGAAAATGTGACTACAGATTGGACAAAAGCACGTTAGCAGTAGTCAAAAACTGTAAATTGGAATTGGGATGCCATTCAAATAGATTGGAATTGGGATGTTGTGTAATTACCAGTCCCACTTCCAATCTATTTGAATAGGATCCCACTTCCAATCTATTTTCATGTGTCAAATAGATTGGAATTGGGATGAGTCATGATTACCATCCCTTTTCCAATACACACCCACACACACACACTCATACACACACACATATACACTCTCACTCACACACACTCATACACACACACATACACACTCACTCACACACACTCATACACACACACACACACACAAACACACACACACACTCATACACACACACATATACACACTCACTCACACACACACTCATATACACACTCACTCACACACACACTCATATACACACTCACTCACACACACTCATACACACACACATACACACTCACTCACACAGACACACACACACACTCATACACACACATGTCTGAGTCCCCCTGACTCACTGTGTGAATGTGTTGAAGTTTGCACAAAGTCATAATTTGGCTGAACAAACTGCATCCCAATTCCAATCTATCACACACATACACACTCACTCACACACACTCATACGCACTCACACACACACAAACACACACACACACTCATACATACACATATACACACTCAGTCACACACACACTCATACACACACTCATATACACACTCACTCACACACACTCATACACACACACATACACACTCACTCACACAGACACACACACACACACTCATACACACACACATGTCTGAGTCCCCCTGACTCACTGTGTGAATGTGTTAAAGTTTGCACAAAGTCATAATTTGGCTGAACAAACTGCATCCCAATTCCAATCTATTTGACAGGTGGAAATACAGTTTTTGACGACTGCTAACGTGCATTTCCCAATACTTGTGATACATTGTCAAAACTCTAAACACAGCAACACATTGACCTCACACAAATAGCCAAATAGTTAATATTGTGTTCAAAAGCGCATTTTCTTAACTAAATACCAACTCTGCATTTCACAATGCAAACAACTTTGTTAAAACACAGCAAACCTGGTTCAGTATCCAATCATTCTTTTAAACACTAGCACATATTCTCTTTTCGAGATGAACATAGTCAATCACTGCACAACCACTGTAAAAAAACTAACATTTGATGGCAATACAGAAACAGTATTACATGTAATATTTTACCCTCTCCCAGCAAACAACAGACATTTTACAGTAACATCTGTTGTTTTCTTAGTCAGTTCATTTTTACTGTAATCCGCTTCATTTGGACTTTTTTTTCAAATGTGTGCATTTTTGGCAACATACTGTCTACACAATGAGTGATATTTACTGTTAGGTACTATATGGAATGTAGATTAGACCAAAAGGAGTCAGTAACATTTTTGCAGTAAAGGGTATCTTTTACTGTATTAGGGACATTACTGTAAATTGTGGCCTAACCCAAAAAATAATTATCATAATTGTAAACATAATTAGCCATGGTCCCATATGTGTAAAAATACACATATACAAAAAAAGCCACACAAGGGGGAAAACAGAATACAAAACTGAACAGTCTTGTTAGGTGTAATCTAAACGGCCTTCAGCAGTTGGCCACATGTTTTCATCCACATCACATCTGATGTTGGCCCTTGCCATGGACCTGGGAAAGAAAAGCTTGGTATGCCTTATTCACCCCTGGCAGTCTTCAGCTGAAATGTCTCTGCAGCCAGGATCCATTGCATGCAGCAGGGACATTTGGTCATGGGGCCGATGATCATACACCTTCCACCTCCAGACTGAAAAAAGTTCCTTATTGGGGTTGAGGAAAGGCGAGTAGGGCGGGAGGAAAAGGGACATCACTCTTGGATGGTCTATAAACCAGTTTGTGATGACATGAGAATGACAAAATGCTACATCGTCCCATCACAAATGTCCTCGTGTTTCCTCCCACCTGTTCCCTTTCTGCATCTGAAACCAGTTGTTGGTAGAGTTCATTCAAAAACGAAAGAAGGAGGTCACTGTTATAGGGACCAATCTAGCATTTGTGAAGGACCAAACCAGCACTTGAGATTGCAGGACAAATTGTTATATTTGCTCCTCTCTGACCCGGTACATTACTGTACTTCAGTATATACTTTTTATAAATATATATATATATTTTATACTATACTTCATTTATCTATATGTGCAAAAAATGTGTACAACAGTAATAACTGTTCAGCTGCCTTTGTTTTTGCAGAACTTGGCATTTTATACGATATTTAAGGTTTTGAACCTTAGGTTTTCATTTTTGGCATGCTGTGTACAAGCAATTGTAAATAAGACAAAAACGATCCAGAATTTTGTTATTGGATAACCTTGTGTGTATAGAAAATTTAAGCATTATAAAAACATGTAAAATGACTGCATTTTGTGCCATAACAACATGAATTGAACTAATAGTATAGCCACTGAAAACTGATGTTGTGTTCACTGTGTTTGGAGTTTTGAAAATGTGACTACAGATTGGACAAAAGCACGTTAGCAGTAGTCAAAAACTGTAAATTGGAATTGGGATGCCATTCAAATAGATTGGAATTGGGATGTTGTGTAATTACCAGTCCCACTTCCAATCTATTTGAATAGGATCCCACTTCCAATCTATTTTCATGTGTCAAATAGATTGGAATTGGGATGAGTCATGATTACCATCCCTTTTCCAATACACACCCACACACACACACTCATACACACACACATATACACTCTCACTCACACACACTCATACACACACACATACACACTCACTCACACACACTCATACACACACACACACACACAAACACACACACACACTCATACACACACACATATACACACTCACTCACACACACACTCATATACACACTCACTCACACACACACTCATATACACACTCACTCACACACACTCATACACACACACATACACACTCACTCACACAGACACACACACACACTCATACACACACATGTCTGAGTCCCCCTGACTCACTGTGTGAATGTGTTGAAGTTTGCACAAAGTCATAATTTGGCTGAACAAACTGCATCCCAATTCCAATCTATCACACACATACACACTCACTCACACACACTCATACGCACTCACACACACACAAACACACACACACACTCATACATACACATATACACACTCAGTCACACACACACTCATACACACACTCATATACACACTCACTCACACACACTCATACACACACACATACACACTCACTCACACAGACACACACACACACACTCATACACACACACATGTCTGAGTCCCCCTGACTCACTGTGTGAATGTGTTAAAGTTTGCACAAAGTCATAATTTGGCTGAACAAACTGCATCCCAATTCCAATCTATTTGACAGGTGGAAATACAGTTTTTGACGACTGCTAACGTGCATTTCCCAATACTTGTGATACATTGTCAAAACTCTAAACACAGCAACACATTGACCTCACACAAATAGCCAAATAGTTAATATTGTGTTCAAAAGCGCATTTTCTTAACTAAATACCAACTCTGCATTTCACAATGCAAACAACTTTGTTAAAACACAGCAAACCTGGTTCAGTATCCAATCATTCTTTTAAACACTAGCACATATTCTCTTTTCGAGATGAACATAGTCAATCACTGCACAACCACTGTAAAAAAACTAACATTTGATGGCAATACAGAAACAGTATTACATGTAATATTTTACCCTCTCCCAGCAAACAACAGACATTTTACAGTAACATCTGTTGTTTTCTTAGTCAGTTCATTTTTACTGTAATCCGCTTCATTTGGACTTTTTTTTCAAATGTGTGCATTTTTGGCAACATACTGTCTACACAATGAGTGATATTTACTGTTAGGTACTATATGGAATGTAGATTAGACCAAAAGGAGTCAGTAACATTTTTGCAGTAAA
This sequence comes from Brachyhypopomus gauderio, assembly GCF_052324685.1. Taxonomy (NCBI): domain Eukaryota; kingdom Metazoa; phylum Chordata; class Actinopteri; order Gymnotiformes; family Hypopomidae; genus Brachyhypopomus; species Brachyhypopomus gauderio. The sequence goes on along the minus strand of NW_027506971.1, from coordinate 8,251 downwards.
GGGTATCTTTTACTGTATTAGGGACATTACTGTAAATTGTGGCCTAACCCAAAAAATAATTATCATAATTGTAAACATAATTAGCCATGGTCCCATATGTGTAAAAATACACATATACAAAAAAAGCCACACAAGGGGGAAAACAGAATACAAAACTGAACAGTCTTGTTAGGTGTAATCTAAACGGCCTTCAGCAGTTGGCCACATGTTTTCATCCACATCACATCTGATGTTGGCCCTTGCCATGGACCTGGGAAAGAAAAGCTTGGTATGCCTTATTCACCCCTGGCAGTCTTCAGCTGAAATGTCTCTGCAGCCAGGATCCATTGCATGCAGCAGGGACATTTGGTCATGGGGCCGATGATCATACACCTTCCACCTCCAGACTGAAAAAAGTTCCTTATTGGGGTTGAGGAAAGGCGAGTAGGGCGGGAGGAAAAGGGACATCACTCTTGGATGGTCTATAAACCAGTTTGTGATGACATGAGAATGACAAAATGCTACATCGTCCCATCACAAATGTCCTCGTGTTTCCTCCCACCTGTTCCCTTTCTGCATCTGAAACCAGTTGTTGGTAGAGTTCATTCAAAAACGAAAGAAGGAGGTCACTGTTATAGGGACCAATCTAGCATTTGTGAAGGACCAAACCAGCACTTGAGATTGCAGGACAAATTGTTATATTTGCTCCTCTCTGACCCGGTACATTACAGTACTTCAGTATATACTTTTTATAAATATATATATATTTTATACTATACTTCATTTATCTATATGTGCAAAAAATGTGTACAACAGTAATAACTGTTCAGCTGCCTTTGTTTTTGCAGAACTTGGCATTTTATACGATATTTAAGGTTTTGAACCTTAGGTTTTCATTTTTGGCATGCTGTGTACAAGCAATTGTAAATAAGACAAAAACGATCCAGAATTTTGTTATTGGATAACCTTGTGTGTATAGAAAATTTAAGCATTATAAAAACATGTAAAATGACTGCATTTTGTGCCATAACAACATGAATTGAACTAATAGTATAGCCACTGAAAACTGATGTTGTGTTCACTGTGTTTGGAGTTTTGAAAATGTGACTACAGATTGGACAAAAGCACGTTAGCAGTAGTCAAAAACTAAATTGGAATTGGGATGCCATTCAAATAGATTGGAATTGGGATGTTGTGTAATTACCAGTCCCACTTCCAATCTATTTGAATAGGATCCCACTTCCAATCTATTTTCATGTGTCAAATAGATTGGAATTGGGATGAGTCATGATTACCATCCCTTTTCCAATACACACCCACACACACACACTCATACACACACACATATACACTCTCACTCACACACACTCATACACACACACATACACACTCACTCACACACACTCATACACACACACACACACACAAACACACACACACACTCATACACACACACATATACACACTCACTCACACACACACTCATATACACACTCACTCACACACACACTCATATACACACTCACTCACACACACTCATACACACACACATACACACTCACTCACACAGACACACACACACACTCATACACACACATGTCTGAGTCCCCCTGACTCACTGTGTGAATGTGTTGAAGTTTGCACAAAGTCATAATTTGGCTGAACAAACTGCATCCCAATTCCAATCTATCACACACATACACACTCACTCACACACACTCATACGCACTCACACACACACAAACACACACACACACTCATACATACACATATACACACTCAGTCACACACACACTCATACACACACTCATATACACACTCACTCACACACACTCATACACACACACATACACACTCACTCACACAGACACACACACACACACTCATACACACACACATGTCTGAGTCCCCCTGACTCACTGTGTGAATGTGTTAAAGTTTGCACAAAGTCATAATTTGGCTGAACAAACTGCATCCCAATTCCAATCTATTTGACAGGTGGAAATACAGTTTTTGACGACTGCTAACGTGCATTTCCCAATACTTGTGATACATTGTCAAAACTCTAAACACAGCAACACATTGACCTCACACAAATAGCCAAATAGTTAATATTGTGTTCAAAAGCGCATTTTCTTAACTAAATACCAACTCTGCATTTCACAATGCAAACAACTTTGTTAAAACACAGCAAACCTGGTTCAGTATCCAATCATTCTTTTAAACACTAGCACATATTCTCTTTTCGAGATGAACATAGTCAATCACTGCACAACCACTGTAAAAAAAACTAACATTTGATGGCAATACAGAAACAGTATTACATGTAATATTTTACCCTCTCCCAGCAAACAACAGACATTTTACAGTAACATCTGTTGTTTTCTTAGTCAGTTCATTTTTACTGTAATCCGCTTCATTTGGACTTTTTTTCAAATGTGTGCATTTTTGGCAACATACTGTCTACACAATGAGTGATATTTACTGTTAGGTACTATATGGAATGTAGATTAGACCAAAAGGAGTCAGTAACATTTTTGCAGTAAAGGGTATCTTTTACTGTATTAGGGACATTACTGTAAATTGTGGCCTAACCCAAAAAATAATTATCATAATTGTAAACATAATTAGCCATGGTCCCATATGTGTAAAAATACACATATACAAAAAAAGCCACACAAGGGGGAAAACAGAATACAAAACTGAACAGTCTTGTTAGGTGTAATCTAAACGGCCTTCAGCAGTTGGCCACATGTTTTCATCCACATCACATCTGATGTTGGCCCTTGCCATGGACCTGGGAAAGAAAAGCTTGGTATGCCTTATTCACCCCTGGCAGTCTTCAGCTGAAATGTCTCTGCAGCCAGGATCCATTGCATGCAGCAGGGACATTTGGTCATGGGGCCGATGATCATACACCTTCCACCTCCAGACTGAAAAAAGTTCCTTATTGGGGTTGAGGAAAGGCGAGTAGGGCGGGAGGAAAAGGGACATCACTCTTGGATGGTCTATAAACCAGTTTGTGATGACATGAGAATGACAAAATGCTACATCGTCCCATCACAAATGTCCTCGTGTTTCCTCCCACCTGTTCCCTTTCTGCATCTGAAACCAGTTGTTGGTAGAGTTCATTCAAAAACGAAAGAAGGAGGTCACTGTTATAGGGACCAATCTAGCATTTGTGAAGGACCAAACCAGCACTTGAGATTGCAGGACAAATTGTTATATTTGCTCCTCTCTGACCCGGTACATTACTGTACTTCAGTATATACTTTTTATAAATATATATATATTTTATACTATACTTCATTTATCTATATGTGCAAAAAATGTGTACAACAGTAATAACTGTTCAGCTGCCTTTGTTTTTGCAGAACTTGGCATTTTATACGATATTTAAGGTTTTGAACCTTAGGTTTTCATTTTTGGCATGCTGTGTACAAGCAATTGTAAATAAGACAAAAACGATCCAGAATTTTGTTATTGGATAACCTTGTGTGTATAGAAAATTTAAGCATTATAAAAACATGTAAAATGACTGCATTTTGTGCCATAACAACATGAATTGAACTAATAGTATAGCCACTGAAAACTGATGTTGTGTTCACTGTGTTTGGAGTTTTGAAAATGTGACTACAGATTGGACAAAAGCACGTTAGCAGTAGTCAAAAACTGTAAATTGGAATTGGGATGCCATTCAAATAGATTGGAATTGGGATGTTGTGTAATTACCAGTCCCACTTCCAATCTATTTGAATAGGATCCCACTTCCAATCTATTTTCATGTGTCAAATAGATTGGAATTGGGATGAGTCATGATTACCATCCCTTTTCCAATACACACCCACACACACACACTCATACACACACACATATACACTCTCACTCACACACACTCATACACACACACATACACACTCACTCACACACACTCATACACACACACACACACACAAACACACACACACACTCATACACACACACATATACACACTCACTCACACACACACTCATATACACACTCACTCACACACACACTCATATACACACTCACTCACACACACTCATACACACACACATACACACTCACTCACACAGACACACACACACACTCATACACACACATGTCTGAGTCCCCCTGACTCACTGTGTGAATGTGTTGAAGTTTGCACAAAGTCATAATTTGGCTGAACAAACTGCATCCCAATTCCAATCTATCACACACATACACACTCACTCACACACACTCATACGCACTCACACACACACAAACACACACACACACTCATACATACACATATACACACTCAGTCACACACACACTCATACACACACTCATATACACACTCACTCACACACACTCATACACACACACATACACACTCACTCACACAGACACACACACACTCATACACACACACATGTCTGAGTCCCCCTGACTCACTGTGTGAATGTGTTAAAGTTTGCACAAAGTCATAATTTGGCTGAACAAACTGCATCCCAATTCCAATCTATTTGACAGGTGGAAATACAGTTTTTGACGACTGCTAACGTGCATTTCCCAATACTTGTGATACATTGTCAAAACTCTAAACACAGCAACACATTGACCTCACACAAATAGCCAAATAGTTAATATTGTGTCCAAAACGCATTTTCTTAACTAAATACCAACTCTGCATTTCACAATGCAAACAACTTTGTTAAAACACAGCAAACCTGGTTCAGTATCCAATCATTCTTTTAAACACTAGCACATATTCTCTTTTCGAGATGAACATAGTCAATCACTGCACAACCACTGTAAAAAAACTAACATTTGATGGCAATACAGAAACAGTATTACATGTAATATTTTACCCTCTCCCAGCAAACAACAGACATTTTACAGTAACATCTGTTGTTTTCTTAGTCAGTTCATTTTTACTGTAATCCGCTTCATTTGGACTTTTTTTTCAAATGTGTGCATTTTTGGCAACATACTGTCTACACAATGAGTGATATTTACTGTTAGGTACTATATGGAATGTAGATTAGACCAAAAGGAGTCAGTAACATTTTTGCAGTAAAGGGTATCTTTTACTGTATTAGGGACATTACTGTAAATTGTGGCCTAACCCAAAAAATAATTATCATAATTGTAAACATAATTAGCCATGGTCCCATATGTGTAAAAATACACATATACAAAAAAAGCCACACAAGGGGGAAAACAGAATACAAAACTGAACAGTCTTGTTAGGTGTAATCTAAACGGCCTTCAGCAGTTGGCCACATGTTTTCATCCACATCACATCTGATGTTGGCCCTTGCCATGGACCTGGGAAAGAAAAGCTTGGTATGCCTTATTCACCCCTGGCAGTCTTCAGCTGAAATGTCTCTGCAGCCAGGATCCATTGCATGCAGCAGGGACATTTGGTCATGTGGCTGATGATCATACACCTTCCACCTCCAGACTGAAAAAAGTTCCTTATTGGGGTTGAGGAAAGGCGAGTAGGGCGGGAGGAAAAGGGACATCACTCTTGGATGGTCTATAAACCAGTTTGTGATGACATGAGAATGACAAAATGCTACATCGTCCCATCACAAATGTCCTCGTGTTTCCTCCCACCTGTTCCCTTTCTGCATCTGAAACCAGTTGTTGGTAGAGTTCATTCAAAAACGAAAGAAGGAGGTCACTGTTATAGGGACCAATCTAGCATTTGTGAAGGACCAAACCAGCACTTGAGATTGCAGGACAAATTGTTATATTTGCTCCTCTCTGACCCGGTACATTACTGTACTTCAGTATATACTTTTTATAAATATATATATATATTTTATACTATACTTCATTTATCTATATGTGCAAAAAATGTGTACAACAGTAATAACTGTTCAGCTGCCTTTGTTTTTGCAGAACTTGGCATTTTATACGATATTTAAGGTTTTGAACCTTAGGTTTTCATTTTTGGCATGCTGTGTACAAGCAATTGTAAATAAGACAAAAACGATCCAGAATTTTGTTATTGGATAACCTTGTGTGTATAGAAAATTTAAGCATTATAAAAACATGTAAAATGACTGCATTTTGTGCCATAACAACATGAATTGAACTAATAGTATAGCCACTGAAAACTGATGTTGTGTTCACTGTGTTTGGAGTTTTGAAAATGTGACTACAGATTGGACAAAAGCACGTTAGCAGTAGTCAAAAACTAAATTGGAATTGGGATGCCATTCAAATAGATTGGAATTGGGATGTTGTGTAATTACCAGTCCCACTTCCAATCTATTTGAATAGGATCCCACTTCCAATCTATTTTCATGTGTCAAATAGATTGGAATTGGGATGAGTCATGATTACCATCCCTTTTCCAATACACACCCACACACACACACTCATACACACACACATATACACTCTCACTCACACACACTCATACACACACACATACACACTCACTCACACACACTCATACACACACACACACACACAAACACACACACACACTCATACACACACACATATACACACTCACTCACACACACACTCATATACACACTCACTCACACACACACTCATATACACACTCACTCACACACACTCATACACACACACATACACACTCACTCACACAGACACACACACACACTCATACACACACATGTCTGAAGTCCCCCTGACTCACTGTGTGAATGTGTTGAAGTTTGCACAAAGTCATAATTTGGCTGAACAAACTGCATCCCAATTCCAATCTATCACACACATACACACTCACTCACACACACTCATACGCACTCACACACACACAAACACACACACACACTCATACATACACATATACACACTCAGTCACACACACACTCATACACACACTCATATACACACTCACTCACACACACTCATACACACACACATACACACTCACTCACACAGACACACACACACTCATACACACACACATGTCTGAGTCCCCCTGACTCACTGTGTGAATGTGTTAAAGTTTGCACAAAGTCATAATTTGGCTGAACAAACTGCATCCCAATTCCAATCTATTTGACAGGTGGAAATACAGTTTTTGACGACTGCTAACGTGCATTTCCCAATACTTGTGATACATTGTCAAAACTCTAAACACAGCAACACATTGACCTCACACAAATAGCCAAATAGTTAATATTGTGTTCAAAAGCGCATTTTCTTAACTAAATACCAACTCTGCATTTCACAATGCAAACAACTTTGTTAAAACACAGCAAACCTGGTTCAGTATCCAATCATTCTTTTAAACACTAGCACATATTCTCTTTTCGAGATGAACATAGTCAATCACTGCACAACCACTGTAAAAAAACTAACATTTGATGGCAATACAGAAACAGTATTACATGTAATATTTTACCCTCTCCCAGCAAACAACAGACATTTTACAGTAACATCTGTTGTTTTCTTAGTCAGTTCATTTTTACTGTAATCCGCTTCATTTGGACTTTTTTTTCAAATGTGTGCATTTTTGGCAACATACTGTCTACACAATGAGTGATATTTACTGTTAGGTACTATATGGAATGTAGATTAGACCAAAAGGAGTCAGTAACATTTTTGCAGTAAAGGGTATCTTTTACTGTATTAGGGACATTACTGTAAATTGTGGCCTAACCCAAAAAATAATTATCATAATTGTAAACATAATTAGCCATGGTCCCATATGTGTAAAAATACACATATACAAAAAAAGCCACACAAGGGGGAAAACAGAATACAAAACTGAACAGTCTTGTTAGGTGTAATCTAAACGGCCTTCAGCAGTTGGCCACATGTTTTCATCCACATCACATCTGATGTTGGCCCTTGCCATGGACCTGGGAAAGAAAAGCTTGGTATGCCTTATTCACCCCTGGCAGTCTTCAGCTGAAATGTCTCTGCAGCCAGGATCCATTGCATGCAGCAGGGACATTTGGTCATGGGGCCGATGATCATACACCTTCCACCTCCAGACTGAAAAAAGTTCCTTATTGGGGGTTGAGGAAAGGCGAGTAGGGCGGGAGGAAAAGGGACATCACTCTTGGATGGTCTATAAACCAGTTTGTGATGACATGAGAATGACAAAATGCTACATCGTCCCATCACAAATGTCCTCGTGTTTCCTCCCACCTGTTCCCTTTCTGCATCTGAAACCAGTTGTTGGTAGAGTTCATTCAAAAACGAAAGAAGGAGGTCACTGTTATAGGGACCAATCTAGCATTTGTGAAGGACCAAACCAGCACTTGAGATTGCAGGACAAATTGT